>NC_141763.1:104133891-104438504 GCF_982258835.1 Parasteatoda tepidariorum
AGCAAGCACATATACAAAGAGGCACATCCAGGTCCCAGTTTTTCACACTATATTAAATTGAAATTACTATTTTTTCTGTTCCAAAAACTTAAAAAAAAAATCTCTTATTGCTGTTGTTGGAATTTCATGAAGTTTTTGTGTTTGTGATTTCGTAAATAGTTTCTTTAATTTTTGTTTTTCCTTTTTCCTAGATCACTAATTGAAACTAAATTCAAAATAATTCGTCAACAGCATCTTAATCTGATTTCCATTCTTATCTATATGTATAAAAATGAATGTGTGTGATGTGTGTATGCCCTTTATAGACTCCTAAATCATCCAACCGAAATCAAGGAAACTTGGTATACAGATATTTTAACGCACGAGGAAGGTTACTGTCGACATTAGAACATTCCACGGCAAACCGTTCAAGAGGGACGAGGGAAAAACGAAACTGAATTTTCTGATTAGTTAAATCCCAATTTATATTCAACTGATGCATTAGGTCGTCTCTACACCATCCACCCTAACAATGCAGAATGCTTTTACTTATGATTACTATTAGTCAACGTGCGTAGACCGACATCGTTTCAAGAATTAAGAACAGCAAACAATAAAGTACGTGCAACTTATCACGGTGCTTGCCAAAAATTCAATCTTCTTGAAAACGACGCACATTGGGATGCTTCAAAGGCTGATGCATCTAATACTACTCGACTGCAGGAAATGCGCACGTTATTTTACAATAATATTAACGATGTGCTTTCCGTCCAATCCAAAAGAGTTTTGCGAAAAATATAAAGACAACATGAGTGAAGACATATTACATCGCTTACGTGCAGCAAATCAAAATCCACACATTCAATTCTCTCCAGACGTATATAATGAGGCTTTAATTTTATTCGAGGACATATGTTTAACAATCTTCAATAAAACATTGTTGCAACTAGGAATTCTTGCTCCAAATCGATGTGCAAACAATCTTTTTAATCGTAATTTTCTACGACAAACGTATTTTGATGTCGACAAATTAAGTTAATTTGTTCAAACAAATCTTGCAAAATTGGTTATCGAACAACGCATAGCATACGACAAAATTATGACAGCTGTTATAAATCGAAGAGGTGGATTGTTTTTCTTAGATGCACCTGGAGGAACAGGTAAAACATTTTTTAATTTCCCTTATCCTGGCAACAATACGATCACAAAATAAAACTGCATTGGCTTTGGAATCCTCTGGAATTGCAACAGCTCTTTTGGATAGTGGCCAAACAACGCATTAAACACTTAAATTACCTTTAAATATGCGATTCATTGAAGCACCCACATGCAATATAAAAAAAAAATCTGTAATAGGTAAAATACTACAATCATGCCAACTTATAATTTGGGATGAATGTGCTATGGCGCACAGAAATGCATTGGAAGCGCTTTATCATACACTAAGACAGGTATGGGACAAATACATTAATTTTCTTGTCTACTTTGTTAAAGCTATTTTTGTTCTTTCTTTCTTAACTATTAATGTATCAAGTACTGATGACCTTTTTACTCTATTCTTGCTCTACAAAACATATAATGTAATTAGCTAACACAGATAGATTCAATTGGTAAAATGTTGAAAGCAAAAAATCGTATAGCCGTAGATTGGTGCCAAAGAGCGTTTGTCTTTCTGGAGGAGCAAACATACGGAATCTAATATACGTGACTCGCACTTCTGATGTGGCAGGCTGCGCATTTTAAGCTCCAACGAGTAGATTTTTCTCCCGGCTCGAGTTCTAACACTATTTATTACATGTGGAAAGATTGAACACATATAACGTTACTGTAAATAATGGTGAAATTATTAAAAATAGAAAATAGCTACTAGTGCTTGTTTAAGTTATTTGTAAAATTTTTTAACTCCAAAATGGCTACAAAAAACGCAAAGTTGATTCAGAGTGCCGTGCGTTCAATGATGAATGAACTTGGAAATATTTTTCTACAGTTGCAAAAGATAAACCTGTATCTCTTATCTATAATGAAGCTGTAGCAGTTTTTAACTACATTAACCGGCATATTACAGTCAAGCAGAAGAATGCCAACTACGAAACAATGTCTGAATGTGAAAGAAGACAAAATGCAGAAAGTCTTCTCAGAGAATTATCAGGCCTACAAAATTTTTTCAAGAAGATAAACTCTGTCCAAGAAGCAACTACGCATGCAAGTTAGATTGTAACATACAACATTGTTGAAAATAATAAATCTCTCGGTGATGGGGAGTTTGCTAAATAATGTATGCTCTAAGTTTGTGATGATTTATGTCCAGACATGAAAAATAATTTAGAGACTGTAAGCTTATAGCGAAAAACGGTAACTTCTAGAATTGAAGCCATCGATTAAAATTTGACATCACAATTAGAGTAAAAAATTGCACAATTTATATTTTGCTCAATAACTATGGATAAAAGCCCTGATATACACGATACTGCTCAATTAGTGTTATTTATAAATGCTGTTGATGAGAACTTTGAAATTACCGAGGAACTGGCGTGCATGCGTTCTTTAAAGGGAACTTCAATGGGATGTGATATTTTTCGTGAGTTTCAGGAAAGACTTTAAATTTGAAAGTGCCCTTTTGAAAGTGCTTACATTTTTCACAGATCTTTTTTGTCATATGAACAACTTGAATGTTAAGATGCAAGGGAAAAATCAATTGATCTATGATATCTTGGCCCATCTCAAAGCTTTTAAACTGAAGCTTAATTTGTTTGCCGGGCAGCTAACTAAAAACGACTTGTCTTATTTCTCGAGGTTAAATTCAATACACTCAGTAAATATGGAAAAGCATAAGAATTATGAATATGGCTTGAAAAAACTCCATTTTGTGCTTCAGATTTCAATGCCATTCAAACAGAATTAGATATTTTTACCATGCCTTTCAACGCAAATTGTGAAACAGTGAGGTCGGATTTGTAGCTTTGAATTAATTGAGTTGCAATCTAACAATCATCTGAAAATATGCCAAAGTTTGAGTTTTGTAAATCATTATCAAAAGCTACTTTCCATAATTCAATATCTCATCCCCAGAAAATCAGTGCTATGTTTGCTTCATCTTTTATATGTGAAACAAGTGTTTTCAACTATAAACTTTAGAAAAAATAATTTCAGAAGTAGACTAACAAACAAGCATTTAGCCTTACAATAAGTACATCTCACTCCGAACCTCAACATAAAGAACTTTTAAAAATGAAATCGCAACTTTATTCATCTAATAAAATATTTAAATTTGTTTCTTTATTTTAAAAATTTTTAATTAGCCCAACAAACTTTTCTTTTTCGATTTTTGGCCCTCGACCAACAGAGTTTGCCCATTCCTGCACTAAGAGATTTGAGAGGAAATGAACAACTTTTCGGCGGCGCATTAATTTTACTGTCTGGTGATTTCCGGCAAACTCTACCAATAATTCCACGTTCAACTCCTGATGAACTTCATGCATGTCTCAAATCATCAGCGTTGGGGAAACATGTACATAAAATAAACTTGAAGACCAACATGCGTGTTCAACTACAGCATGATGCATCAGCCGAATGTTTTGCAAAGCAACTGTTGGATATAGGTTATGGAATGAGGGCAACAAGGGGGGGGGGATAAATCCACCAAAACCATTATACTTCTAACAGACTTCTGCAGAATTATTTCAACCATAGATGAATTTTTCAAAACGTTTTCCAGTGCTGGCCTTTTCCTAGTCTGGCCATTCGGCCAGACTAGGTTATGGCATGGGGCCCCCAATGATTAGGGGTGATGATTGATGAATGATTTTTTGAAAATAAGTTTTAAAAAATTAAGAAAAACAATGATTTTTTTGTAAAAAAAATCAATTTCAAATATATATTGATAAAATACGATAATTGTTTTCTTTTACATAATGTTAATCATATTTATTTATTACTTATTTTAGTAATTATTTATAAGTATTCTCATAGTTTCATTGTAATTATTGACGTGCTCAAAACCGAAATTAACAAACGGGGCAAAGTTTATTTGGAGGTTCCTCAGAAATTTTCTCTTTTGGCGGATTTTGGACTAGCGGAAAATGAATATCGAGAAGCGATTTCTAATTTAGTCGACTTTTATTTTGACGACTTGGAAGATTTTTATTCTGAACTGAAACAATTTCAGACTTACATAGTCAAAGCCCATCAAAAAGTCAGTTCACTCATTATGATCTTAACGAAATTTTATTTCAAGACAAACTTGGATCTGTTTTTCTAAATGTTGAAACTTCTCTTCGTATTTTTCGAATTCTTATGATAACAAATTGTTCTACGTAGCCCTCGTTTTCAAAAATGAAACGAATCAAGAGTGAGCAAGAAGCGTCATGTTTCAAAAACGATTAGACATGCTAAGTTTGTTGTTTATTGAATCAGATGTTCGCCGTGAAATTAGATTTGATAACATTATAGATGAGTTTATTGATCGCAAAAACAGAAAAAAAAAAGATTTTTGAATACCAATTTTATAGTAGCGTTGATTTTGTAAAGTGTTAATAAATTTCAAATTTTTTCAAAATGTTATGATTATTTTTTAGTTCTAATTTAACAAAATAAAGTCAAATTTAATTTATTATTATTTATTTTTTATTTTAAATATGCTTTCTTAAATGAGAAGATTTATAAATACTTTTATATTTGAATAAATAAAAAATATACGAGAAAAAAAGTTAATCTAAGGGCCCCAAAAATTTGAATGTCATAGAGAGCCCGCTTACGCTTAATTCGGCACTGACGTTTTCCCAAATATCGCGCGAAATTACAAAAATCTTCAGTGGCTACGTGCTATATTAGCAGCCAAAACCAGCGATGTACATGACATCAATAATCACATTCTAAATGAAATTCCAGGTTATGCAAGAACATATAAATCCATAGAATTCACTTGATGTGCCAGGTATGCCTCAGCACGTCTTAATATTGAATACTGGAGTATCTATCATTCTCCTCCGAAACATCAATCCACCTAGACTTTGTATCGGTACGCGTCTTTCAGTGAAACGAATAATGACCAATATCCTAAAATTCTAAATTGCCAATTTAAGGGAGAAGATGTTCTGCTACCGTGTATTCCAATGATTCCCACAGATATGCCATTTGAATTTAAACGTTTGCAGTTTCTGGTATGATTTGTTTTTGCCCTGACCATCAGACCTAAGGACAGCCAATAAAAGTATTTAAATAGTATAGTCCAATCAAAATTATGTAAAAATAATACTAATTTGAAGCATAAAAAGGTTTCGTTTATATGTGAACGCAGAATCAATGTTGCTTCTATCTCATTGTTTATATTTTGTAAAATTTCTATAATTACTCTGTTATACTTAAAATTATAATTCATACTGGTATTCAGAAATAACAATTTCCCCCTTTCTTTAAGTTACGAAATGATTTTTAAAAAATGATGGCAATTTTATTGATATGTATCGTTATATACATCAATACAGTTTCGTATTGTTAAAAAGACCTCCCAATACTAATCTTCTCTGATAATTTACTATCCTGTTCTGAACCTTTAAGATCCAGATTTTTTAAATGATAGTTTCTTCCACATTGAAATGATGCTAAAAAGAAATTCGTCAAAACAGTGAATTGATAAAAATAATTATTTAAGAAGATTGAAAAACTGATTGAATGGTGTGGAGGAAATGTTATTAGTTAAGGATCCACAACAGGAAAAATGGCTCATTAAGTATTTTTCCTATATAAATAAATCATACAACTAAACTAATAATAATTTCATGATGGACTGAATAAATCAATTATTTTAATCAAACAAGTTTCCAAAATATTTTTTAGGCGAAATTTTTTCTTCATAAATAGTGTTGATAAGGAAAGAAAATATAGCTTAAATTTATTTAGGTTAGATCTAGTTTTAGGTCTATACTCATTTAAAAACATCTCTTCAAACACGATAGTGATCTACAAATAAAATCACAGGTTATGTGTGAAATTCTAATCAGTAAAATTAATAAGGTAATTTTTGAAAAATTGAAATAAATAAAATATCAAAACATTACACTAATTGGTTATTGAATTATTTTCAATAAATTCGCTTTATTTTAAATTGTGTGTCGTAAAGAGTTATGCATCGGAACACCAAATTTTTAGCAAAGTGGTGTTCGTTTCACTACGCCAAGATAATATATATATATATATATATATATATATATATATATATATATATATATATATATATATATATATATATATATATATATATATATATATATATATATATATATATATATATATATATATATATATATATATATATATATATATATATATATATATATATATATATATATATATATATATATATATATATATATATATATATATATATATATATATATATATATATATATATATATATTCTTAATTAGTTAATATAGCTTGTTAATTGATTATGACGGAAAATAGGGAAAACTAATTCTACTTAAACACTCTTTGTACAAAAACTACTAAAATTAAGAATAAGGAGCTCAAGCCTTTGACCGTTCTCCTGACCGAACTATTGCATGTGGTCATTTTCCTGATCGCGACTTCACCTCATAATTTGAGGATCAAAAAACTAAATACTCTGTAAAAAACGGCATATATTATTGCAGTAAAAGTTAGTTATTATTTCGTAACTCAAAATATCGTCTGCACTGATTAATTAGCATATTGCTTTCAGATTATTAAATTGAGTTTTAGTACGTGAAAATCCAGTCATTACATAAAAACTTATTATGAGTGCCATCTTTTTTCTTCAGAGGGAGTCAGAGGAACGCAAAACTCAATTTTGATGTTTCAGGAGTATAATTTTATGAATGCTAATTAAATATTGCAGATTTCAATTAAAGAAATCATACACAAGAACCTACTTTCTCTGAATAAACACATTTATTTGGGATGGATTCGGATAATTGACCCTTAAAATATAGGGGGTAGCTGCAATCTGGAAAAATAGGGTCTCGATAACTAATACCGATGTTTAGATCCTTTGTCTCGGAAAGTTTTAAAACAGATTAGAAACATTTTAGCTCACAATTATAAAATTAATTTAGCCAAAGATTATTCTTTGTAAAATAAAATGTTTAAAATTTTCTATTATTTTATTTTATAAGAAAAGTATCATCTCAACAGCCAGTTGAAAGCTAGGGGAATCATGGTTGTTAAGGCTGCATAATTTTGTGAACAACATCATGATTGTGACAGTGTGGTTATCATTGAGCCCAGATAGCCTTTACTTCTCAGACAAGATGGTAAACATCGATCTGAAACTGACTGAACTTCAAGCCGCAACTGGGGAGGGGGGGGTTCATCCCTTTTACGCCACAATGATAAATCAGTGCCTTGACCACTAAACCATCGTGGCTCAATTGAAGAAATATTCAATTGCCAACCAAATCTTATTCAATTTCAAAATAAGTTATTTAAAATAACAAATTACAAAGTTTGAATTAAATCGGTTGAATAGTTATTGAGTTCCAAAAACCCATATTTTAAAATTCTATTTCTCAGAAACTATTCGACCCATTTATTTTAAATTTTGTATTTTGTCATTTAAGTAATTTGAAATAGTGCAAAATACCTAGGTCCTAATGTTCAATATTTTTTCGATTCTTATTAAATTGAATAATAAATGTAATAAAAAACTATTTATAAGAATTTACTTTGAGCTTTATCTTTGGATAAACTTTATCTTTACTTTATCTTTGGATAAACGCATTTTTATATTTAGATGCAATCAATTTGCAACATAGGTTCTTGAGATACAGCAAAATACGCAAAATGTGAAATTAATATTAAGGGACCCAAACTATCGACGACTCTCCTGATTTAATTATCGGGACCCTATTTTCCAGAATGCGAATAACACGCATGTTTTGGTACTAAAAAATTTAAATCAGTCGTACGAAGGAGTATGTTCATTCAGAGAAAGTAGGTGTGTGTTTGTGCATGAATCTGAAGCTTAATGAATAGCTAGCATGAACTAATTTGGGCTCATGGCTTAAAGCCCTTATGATTGACACTTAGTTTGTGAGAATCCGAGCCGAACACAAACTTTTACTATGCTTCAAAATATGTATTGTTTAAAACGTGCATCAAAGCATTATCTTTGACACAAATAAACTAAAATTATAAATGGAATCTATTTATCATTTTTGAAATACATAGGATTGCGTGTTAACTTTCACTTATTACCTAACTATCAATATGAATCTTAATTCTATTAAATTTAACTACAATGAAAAACTCCACTTATTGTCTCACAAACTTAAGAAAATAAAAAGATGTTACAACTATACAATATTCGCATATAGTCTACTGAAACGTAACTTTTTTTTTTTAAACAATGTTAGAACTAATATAACAAAGTTGCTTACAATTATTTGAGGAATCGCACACATTTATAAAATAAAATTAACTTTTAACATGCATCTATTACCGAGAGAATATTAAGACAAATGTGGCCGACAAAAAGGAAACTGAAAGAAATGAAGTATAATTCACAGGTATATACAAATTAAGGTAACGTTATATTTATTACACATTTAAAAAGACTTCGAGTAGAATAGAATAGATTTGTTTGAGTAATTCGCTTCAAACCTTTTCGTGCTTCATTTAAAAACCCTATGTAAATTCGGCATTTGACAATTTAACATTTATTATTATATTTTTTAATTTAAGTTTTAAATTAGTATTTATTATTTTTAAATTTTCACCGTATTTGAGTTGTTTAACACATAATTCGGAGGACACCACAGTTTTATCAATGTATTTTCATTTTAAAAACCATGAATCTTTTTCGTATTTTCCCCAACTTTACAGTTCCCCAGCTAACTTTATGATTGATTTATAACTAAAGCATATTTTTTCGGGGGGAGGGGGTGGGTGTTTTAGAATACATTTTAAAAAAATGATAAAAATACGATGATTATTTTCCACTATTTATTCGCTTAATAAGGATATGATATATCTATCCTACCATTTTCTCACTTGTTTATTTTTAAAAAAATCTTCTAAGAAAATACGACATAAATGTATAGATTTTTCATTTTAAAATATTAAAATTTAAATTAATAAAATCAATTTGAACTTAAATCCTTTAGAATACTGTATTAATTCTCCTCAATCACCACAGAATAAAAATCTTTTAATAAAAAGTTTTAATGATTTACAACAAAACAACATTTTATATTCAGTTCACTGAGGTTCGAAAAATTTTTTGGTGTAATTCATTTTAATACACAAAATTCGATAATATCTTATTTCAACATTATTGCAATAAAATTGAGGTAATGATGCTAAAATAAGGCATGAGAGAATAATTCTAGAGTGTGAACTGCTTTAAAAAATATCTAATGCTTAAAATATATTTTTTACTGTCGTAAAACAAACAGAAATCCACAAATATTTTAATTTACAATTCACTTTATTTTTTGCATAAAATCTGAACGAAATGAGTCAAGTAAGTTTTCAGTTATTCAATTTCTCAAAAAAAGCGCATATTTAACATTTAATTTCTTGAAAACTATTCGTGTGTTTCGCCAATATCTTGTATTTTTTATTTAAAATTGCCTTTTTAAAAATGATTTTAAAATTTTTATACCTTACAACTCAAAATTGTTTAGATTATTATCAAATAAATTAATAAAAATAATTGTATAAAATAATGTTTTTTATCTAAAATTTTTCTTTGGATAAATTAACTTTACAATTGAGTGTAAATAGTTTCCGAGATATAGCGAAATACGCAAAAAGTGAAATTTACATTGAGGATCCAAATTTTTGACTGCTCTCTCGACCAAAATATTAGAACCCTATTTTTTAGACTACGTTTCACATATTTTGAGGATCAAGAATCTGTTGAAAAAAAAGGAATGTTTATATAAAGAGCGTACGTTGTGTCTGAATTCGTAACTTAAAATTTCGTCTGCACTAATTAATAAGTATATTTGAGGTCCCTCTCTCGAACCATTAAGATTGAGTTCATTCTATCGTTGTGCATTGGTCGAACATTATTAAATCAATTTATTGGTTGGTTAAGAAATTCTGGAAAATAGTGACTAGGAAACTTTGCACGGATGAAACAAAAGAAAAATTT
Source organism: Parasteatoda tepidariorum (assembly GCF_982258835.1). Classification (NCBI taxonomy): domain Eukaryota; kingdom Metazoa; phylum Arthropoda; class Arachnida; order Araneae; family Theridiidae; genus Parasteatoda; species Parasteatoda tepidariorum. Next base: position 104,144,006 of record NC_141763.1, read on the forward strand.
CCATAATTACTCTCTATCCATTTTTCACAGATTAATTTTCTAATTGCATACAGAACAGGTCAAGATGTGTGTTGAAAAAGCTAAATTTTAAAGGTCTGAAAATAATTCGAAATGAAATTTAAAGATTCTCTTCTTAAATAATTTGAAAGACGAACAACAACCCAAATTTGGATCACCATTAATTGGTTCATTAATCTTAAAAATTTCGTTGGTGCAATTTTTGTAATAAAATATCGTTCCATTGTCAACTAAAAACTTCACACTATTAAAAAAATTTCGGAAAAATTGGTTAAATAACATTTTATTTAATTGTTATTTTATCATATTCAACAAAAAATAATCAAATAACGATAAAAAAAAGGTGGTATTCGAATTGTTAACTGTGAGTGTTTTCCCCTATTACGGATGAGAAAAAAAAACGAAGAATTTTTCCACGTCAACCATTTCGACCCACTTTATGAAGCCCCTTCAGCTGGTTAGATATTATAGCAGAGCCGACTCATTTCTCAATAGTATGACCAACTGAACGGGATTTGAATTCTCGTATTATTCTTTAAACACATGAAGAGTTTCTAGCATCATGCACTCCCCAATGGGTGACCTTGAGCTATTGGAATACGAAACTAATTCACGGATAGATGACAAAACTAATGCCCATTTCTACCGATAACAGCCTAATATAACCCACATCCAATATTCAGTTAAATTTTATTTTTACGATTTTGAAACCTTGCTAGTTGTAAATGGCTACAAAACTGTTTAGTTTTAAATTCACGATGTTTTAATCATATTAATTGAAACTGTTTCGAAACCGTAATGGGAAATAAATATTCCTAACCGTAAACTTTACTGTTAATTCGATGGGCAGACTGCTGTCGGTTATTTATTTCACAGTAATTTCAGAATAAAAATTATAACAGTGTGGAATGATTGTTCCAAAAAAAGAAAAAGTTTATCACCAAAACTAGATACTCTGAACACGAGTGCCTTTAAATCGGCAATAAAGGTTCTTTTTTTTGTTAACCATAAAAACATTATCATTTCATTTAAATAAATACCGGTCACACTTGAGGTTATGCCTACAAATCTTGTAAGGGTTTTTTATAGCATAACTCACACATCGGAAGATAAAGAGAAGAAAAAAAAAATGGCCAGTCTGTATACGAAGCGAACCCTTCAGGGCTCAGACTGTTGAAAGAACATAATAGGGCCCAAGTAATTTGCGGCTGAACTCACAGCGAAAAAAGTGAAAAGAATATTCGAACAAAATGTTACTATTTAGTTTGACAAACTGCCCATTAAGTGGAGAGAGAGAAAATCGAATGTAGGTTAGAAGCATTCGTAACCGTGATCGAGTGTCGAATTAGGATATCTGAAGAGAACAGGTTCTTTAAGGATTGACAACAATCGAACTTCTGAAGAAACACTTTTTTTTTTCTTCATTCTCTCTCTCTCTTCTTTTAAGCTTGAAATTAAAAAATATTAATAAACTAATTAATATTTTCAATTTTTGGATCAATGGCGCACGGAAACCAACTTGAAGCAGCAGATTCTAGCAAAATTAATTTTCTTAACATCAGCTTATTCATTAAAAAAAGTGCAAGAAATGAATAAATTCAATACTGAAATGCTCTAAAAACCTTCCAATTTTTGATTTTTCTAACATTATTATATTGTATTTTATCATATTTCGATACATATGTATTGACCATTATTAAAATTCGTCACACCGCATTATTATTCGTTAGATATAGGGTATTCATGATATCGGAAGAAAAAGTAATGAATTTCAGTATTTAACCTTATGGCTTAAAAATGTAACGATACAAAAATGTCTAGCAATTGAAGATATTTTTATTCAGCAACGGAAAAAAGGGAGAAATTTGAAGGTTCATTCTTATTGTATTTCGAACTTTTTGAATACATATTTTTCAACCCTATTTTTAAGAGCTAGGCCCAAAATTGTTTAACAAAGTATAGAGCATAGATAAATTTTTCTTTCTTCGCATTTTCGTTCGAACGTGCTGTCACTTTTCGTATGGGCAACTTTCCTTAACTGATTTTTAGAAAGGAAAATAATAACAATGTCTAGGGATTGAATCACACTTGTTTCCCCCCCCCCCATCACATCGGCTGTTTTTAAATTGTAAATTGGAGGTAAGGAAAGTCTGATAAAATTGCAGAAGAAATTTTAACTTTCCTGTAGTTTCAAAAAATTATCTAAAGATATAAAGACTTTTGAAAAAAAAAAGTTTAAAAAAATTCGACAAAAATACCGAATAATAATTCGCTAGTTCAGGCTAGTAGAAATAATTCGCTCATTCACGTTTTATTGTTCATTAAACAGGATTTTTTTCTCCTTTGTTTTAATTCGGGGATAAGAAAATTTCGGTTTAAAGCGAAATTTGATAATGAGAGGCTCATTCAATAGGGAACCAACTGTATATTTAACACGATAAAGAGAAGAACCTGGCGTAAGAGTTCTTGCTTAACACTTTAGCGTAGTCAATTTTCTGCGTAATTATCTTGAATATCCAGGGATTTGGATGCATTCGGAGGTTTTACGTTGTTGCCAATAATGTCGAACGGTCATTGTAAACCATAAGATTCCTGACCCTTTCTCTAAAACATCAAAATATTAGCAATCAAATGTCAAAAAAGGAAGAAAAAAAACGTGATCAGCATTATTGACGGAGATTTAAGTGGAGTTACCTAGTTAAGTTTACGGAGAGTTAAAATTATCACTTAAATTTTAAATTTTGTTTTGTATTATGTTTTTCAACCCTATATACTTACAGTTTTACATGAACAAAGTATTAGCGTACATTTTCAACTTACATCAAAATGTATTCAACATTTAAAGTTTTTTCTTCAAGAAAAAAAGAAAAACGTTTCTCTTGATTCTCTCGAAACGATATTAAGAAATCGACACTGCTATTTTGGGTGTAGAAAAATGTGTAAGGAAGACGATGGAACAAAAGTCTAAAATTCGATTATTAGTTCGAGAATATCAATTGTTAAACGTGCAGTAAAAAAAAAATTACAATACGGGGACGATCTACAGTAGCTGAATGGCAACAACAAAGTTGAAATTTGACTTGCTGAGAGGGCTATTTTCAAAATTCCAATGAGTTCGAAATTAAAAGCAATTTTTAAAGACTTTTCGTATTTTCTAAAAACATTTATATTGAAGTTTTTATAAAATATAAGGGACCTGAGAGATAGATAAAAATAGTTTCCAATCTAAATATTTATATGATATAAATGTTATCATTATATATTGCTTAAAGTAAAATAACTTTCCATTTATTGTTATACATTGTGTTGCACTTTATGTATTTCTTAGTTTAAATATTTTTTTCTCTCCAATTCTAGTTGATTTCTTTTCAAATCTCGGTAATCGTTTGCTTTGTTACATTTAAACTGTTTATGAAATGGGCTTCATAAGATTTATAATAATTATGCATTTTATAAATAAAATGATGTCTCTTTTTTTGAAAAATAAAACTACTATAATATAAGTATATTTGAAAATGACATAAGTAGTGAACATTTAGATCTTATTTCATAAATATGAGGAGCATTAGCTAGTGTTGTTTCTACCTTTTGAGAACTGCCCAAAACATTCTAGAAAGTTAAACAAATTCTTGCTACTCTCAAATTAATAACGCGACTACCGATGAAAAGCGTGTAGGCCCCGTTGAGACTAAGGAAGTTTAAAAGCAGTTTTTTGTTTTACCATCATCAAGAGAAACATTTTGTAAAATAATCCCCAGTTCTTCGTTGCTTGGGTAACCGAGAAGAGTTACCTAAATGTGTTGGTGCTCACCATACATATTTTCTACCGTAGCTAAGCTGAAAAGGAAAATTCACTTTCTCATGTTTGTTCATTTTTAAAAAATGACTGTTTGGAAACAAAGTCAAGTTGCATTTTTTCAAACAAGTTGGTTACGCTCCTCCCTTAGTTGCCTCTGAGTCATCTTTGTTTTTGTTTTTTCTCCTTTAAAGTCAATGTATTTATTTTAAGAAAAATTTGTTCACACAATTATTATAATTTTATGTGAAATAATCATAACCAAATGAACTATTATTTAGATTTAGAAAATAATCAACTGTACTTGAAATAATAATTAAACACAAAAATATGGAAAGTGTGGCAGAATAAAAGTTATAAATAAGAAACTTTTGGCTTATTTACAATACATAACGACAACCTTATCTTAAATCTTTTATATTTTAAAAAATTTAAGGTAATGATATGTTTATATCAGTCAATATCTAATCTCTAGCTTTTTTTTCTGTTTTAATTTTATTTACTATTATTTTCTTTTGATACGTGGGCATCAAGTAAAGCGTGAGCTTATGAAATGAAATCTTGAGAACGATAAAATTTTTAATTAACGATATGAAAATAACCATTATTTAAAGAAAAAAAAGCGAAAAACAATCACAAAAAACACTTAAAACTGCAATACTTTTCAAACGAATTAGAATTGCGAAAGAAAAATCGTGTTAAGTTTATAATTGAAAATGTCCCACTCTGCACGTCAACTTTTAAGTCTGTTGTTGCATTCCTGCGGCTTGTACAGCTGCCCGCATTGTATTTTTCTTAAAATTAATCTAATAATTCTCGAACTAAATATCGAATGTTAACTTTTTAATTCCATCGTACTCCCTCTTCATTTTTTGACCCACCCACCTTTACCATTATAAGTATGCATTTACTGTCAGAAGGAATGAGTAATTATTCAGAATTGGTCAAAGGGTTGGAGACTAATATGTGTTGATAAGGCCCTCATTTCAACTCCTTTTTGCTTTCAGTTCAGTTTAAAAAATCCTGTAAACAAGTGTCTCAAATTTAACTATGGCGAGCAGTAAACGTAAAACGTTCTCCATTGATGATAAAATGGGCATAATTAGAAACATTGAAAATGGATGCAATCAAGTTGATATTTGCAGGGAGTATAAACTATCCAAATCTGCAATTTGTAACGTATGGAAAAATAGGCAATTAATAATTTCTGCTCATGAAAAAAATTTAGATGGCAGAAAAAAGTTGAGAAAAGGAGATCACAAGGATGTTGAAGAAGCATTACTGAAGAGGTTCATCATTCGAAGAAGCCGCAATCTTCCTGTATCTGGACAAATGTCGATGAATTTCCTAAGCGATTTCATGAGATGACTTTTATATGCTCGAATGACAGGTTAGACAGGTTTAAAAAGCGGAATAACAGAAATTCTGGAAAAATTATCTGAGAGTCAAGAAGTGTTTCCATATCTGATGTTGAGGATTGCTCATCAGCTAAAAATTAAAAAAAAAAATTTTGCACCCAAGATGAAGAGTAATAAAAAATGACGAATTTTTTTCTACTACATAATTTTTTGGAGTTATTTATTTGAATAATGTGTAATAAAAGGGAGGAGTTTGGGAACCATTAGTTAAATTGCCTGCGTAACGTATATAGTGAACTCCCGGTTATAGTGAACCGAAATTTCGGTCTCTTGAAGGTTCACTATAGCGGGGTTTGACTGTATATATATAGAGACAAAAAGTAAGTAAACAAATATTTTAATTCACTATTTATATGGAATTTTTAGTTTAAATGTTTAACAGTACATAAAGCTTTATGAATTTCATTGCATTCCTTTTATAATTAAAACAGTAGTTTTCAAAATATTTCGTAAAACGTGAATTTCGTAGTGCGCATCATCGATACATTTTACATTAGAAATGAAGTTCAAATATTTGAAACCCCGCTCAAGTATGAGATTGCTCATTCATTTTAAATGAAAAAACAATGTAATGAATAAATTGAAATATATATATATTTTGAAAATTCTTTAATTTGAAAATTCTTTAATTTGAAATGAAAGTTAAATTCGGAGAAAGAAAAAAATTAGAAAAATTATCTTTGAGTAGTTACAGAGAGTTATAACTACAAAACGCAAAAAAGATTCCTAAAGAATATTCGACTTAAAATTTTATAAAATGAATTAGCGTCTAAATTTTTTGAAGCAAATTTATATCCGTTATTTGAATTTAATGATACGAAGTTATAGAAAAAAATAGTAAGAGAGACTTCTTAGGTTAGTATGAGAGTAGAGTTTGGAATTTGTTTTTCTATTGCTGATAAGGAAATCATTTTATAAAGCTGTTCAACTATGCTTTTGTAATATTTGAACAGTCACTTCTATAAGATTATCTATAAGGAATCAAACAAAATTTTTAATAAGAAATAAAACATAAATATTTTTTAGAAAATAAGTTTGTAAAAGAATTACCCAATAATCATTCAAAATCTACCCTCAGGAACTTAAATCGTATTCATAAATTTCTGGAATAGATTTTTTTTTATTGTAATTAAACTTGTTATTTTTTGTTTTTGCTTCTAAATTGCAGCAAAACAAATAATTGTAGTAAAGACTTTGATTCGACAATAAAATGTGTTGATGTAGCGCACCATGAAACTAACATTTCACAAAATATTAACAAATTATTTCAATTATGAAATAAAACTGCACTTTTTTAAAATAAATTATTTTAGTTAAAATACAAATCCTCCTTTATATGTTGTAAAAAATATTGGAGTTCTGCAAAAAAAATTCTGTTACTAGAGTTGTCTGTTAGTTGGTTAAAATTACGCTGTAAACTACATTTCTATTAAAATGCAGAGATAAAAACACGAATCTCTGTTATATTGAGTAATTTTTTGTTTAAACGCATTTAAGCAAGCTTTTTTTTTCTTAAGAGAGTTATGAAAATTACCATATTTCTATTAAGAGACTTTCTTCTAGATATTTATTTTATCCTATTCTCTGCAGTGTTCTCTCCCAGTGTTAGAAGCTGAGTGTCTTATCATAATTGTACTTTTCCTCATATTACATCTTCAGTGGCCCATATTTCATTCACAATTCAGTGTTATAGAGCCAAAAAAGAGTTTCATGTCTAGGAGGTGGGAAGTCATTTAATTTTAGAACTAAACTAAAACAAAATTAAAATCGAAAGAATCGTTGTTGAGATCGAATAGGCAATTTTAAAAGAAAATATTTTTCCTTAAAATGAGATTGAAGTTAGAAAGTTTCTGTGCTGATCGGTTATTCTAAATTCTCAAAAAATTCGAATTTCAGATTTCCAAAATTGTGAATGGCGCTTCCCAGATGAATGCAGAGGGATGTGGGTGGGACAAATTCCTTTATTCGTTGCTTTTGAAAATAAGATTGTACTGTACGCGACAGAAAGATAATTTTTAAAAAAAATCGAACTTTTATTAACATTCTAAATCCATGTTTTAAATTAATTTTATGTGAGTGGAAATTATTCTATTGTAAAAAACCAAGTATTTTTATTTTAAAAAAAATGTAAATGGTATTTATTTTACTGCTAAATTGCGGAAATTAGTTACTTTGCAAATTACCAAGATAACGTGCAAATAAACTAGGGTGATCAGTTAAAGTGCTAAAACATTGTTTCATATCTGAAATGATCCAGAGGTATTCAGCAAACTACCTACCTAATCTGAATATAACCTACACTGGGTAAGGTAAAAATAAGATCTTTTCTAGAACAACGTTTCTGTACGTCTACTTTAACATAATGCTATTTATTTATTTTTTGGCTATCTAAAGAATCAAGTAACCCACAAATAATGAAGTTGATAGAATCAAATCAAAATAATTCACTCTAGAAAATATATTATGGAAAGAAACAATGGCTTTAAAATATTGTTATGATTCAAGGAAGTTAACTAATTTACTTAAATATCCAAAGAATCAAATCAAAATAATCAACAAATTAGTGGATAGAATAAGAGAAACAAACTCATGAACATTAACGATACCGAAAGCTTTAATGTGTTTATTACCCGAGTAAAGTGGGGAAACTCTTGATTTCGCACTTTAACGGATTACCTTTAGATAATCTGCAGATTCGTCGGGTAATGTGTGGCTTTCGAATTTTAGTGGTAACATTTATATTTTACAGCCTAAAACTTCTATTAGTGAAAATTTGTTCGGATTTTATTTTTCATAAAATAATTTGCTTGGGGCCAAATATTTTTCTGCTAAAATATTCATTTCGAAATAAATAATTTGGATGCCCTTTGATCGGATGTCTCCCCCCCCCCCATTTCGTCCCCTTCTAAGCGTTCCCAGTGCTCCCACTCCTTCACCACTTAAAAGAACTTTTTTTTAATTTTTTTATTCCCATGCATTGAAACGACATATAAGGGATTGAGCACGCTTAACAACTCCCAGAATTTATTATTATTTGTTCCTACCGTAGAAAAACATTATTTATTATCAAAGCTTCTGTCAAACCAAAAAGAAATAAATAAAATAAATTTCGATTTCAGAAATGAATCTTCTTTGTTACGTTTGTGCTCAAAGGTAAAGAACACTTGACACGACTGTTCTAATTTGTTCTTTTATTTTTTTATTCTTCTCGAAAGATTTCCGTAAGAGAGAAAGTGAAAGCCGCCTTCTCTCTTTAATGAAGAAACAGAATAAGAGAGTGATTAGGAAACGTTTTTCTGAGATAGAATAATCAGATTATGTCCAACATAACAATTAAATGGCATTCCATTCTGTAGAGTATTAAATTCCTTCGTTTGCAATGCTAAGCAACCTTACAAGCTGATACACTTTTTGTGCTTTTCTTTCCATCTTTTCCAAAAGAATTTATTTAAGGTTTATTAAGGAACTGGGGTTTATTTAATGCAACGAGTGTATTTAAACAGTTGTATTTTTACGCTGTGCTAAAAGTGAGAGTTATAAATGCACTTTTCGCGTTTTTCTTTTTGTCCTTCTTTCTATATTTTTTTTTAAAAAAATCGGAGAATTATTTAATTATTGTATTATTTCTCCTTTTTACAGAAAGGAACACTTATATTTGACATTTATATTTTCGAACTGTTCCGAAAGTAGCAATTGCACTAGCATAACGATCATTCAATTTCTTCCCTTGCATTGTTATACAACCTTAAAAGGTGATATGTTTTTTGTGGTTCTTTAAACATTTAAAATAACTTCGTAAAAGCTTTTTATTTCAGATTTTGCTCGAGGGTATACTACAAAGAAGTTAGTTTCTTCTTCAAAAAGAAAAGGAAAATACTCATAAAAAATGTTTGACAAAAGGAATCAAATTCCATTTTCGTAAACACGCATTTCGAGCTGTCCATACTCACCGACAAAACTCACCGACGATCTATGAAAACATGCTTGAACTTTTCCAAAAGTGACATTCTATTGTCATAACAATGAAGTCCTTTTCATAAATAATACATCCTTCGTTTTTATAATTACCTTGGTATTTTTATAGTAACCTTGGGTTCACTTTCTATGTTAAATTTCTTTCCCCTCAATTAGAACGTTTTTACAGCATTTTAGAAGAATAGAATGGTTTAAAATATTTTTGCTGAAGATTATCTCAGAATTCGTTGTCAAAAAATTATATTAGCAGACAAATGCATAATAAAATTTCTAAATTATTTTTTGCCGAGGAAAATTAAAAGTTAAAATGGGTATAACACTCTCCTTTACACGATAAAACACTTAAACACATTCTTCCGCCTAATTTGTTTATGTTTTTCACCCTTTCCCCATATTTCCAACAGGAAACATTTTAAGACACTTTAATTTGTCGAAAAAAGGGTGTATATATATATATATATATATATATATATATATATATATATATATATATATATATATATATATATATATATATATATATATATATATATATATATATATATATATATATGTGTGTGTGTGTGTGTGTGTGGGGTGGCTGTAATCTGGAAAATAGGGTCCCAATAGTACGGTCAGCTCATATTTTGGATCACTTTCCTTGACAAAACTAGAGAAAGTACGTTTGTGTCTGATTTCATAACTTAAAATTTCGTCTGCATCAATTCATTAGCAAATTTTAGATCCTCCCCCAAAGCCATTAAGATTGAGATCTAGAATGTGAAGATTCGACCATAAGATCAAAAGTTATTCAGGGTGGTTGTATTTTTATTTTTAGCTATAAATTCCTACACTTTCGGATAATTCTAAAAGTAAGTATGTTTGCCAACACATTCCATGCAGAAAATGTTTGCTTTGAATTTCTTAAAGGAAAGGAGAATTTCAAGTTTACCGATACTGTCACTCATTGCTGATAATATATTCTACAATAAATACATTCTCCTTGCACTCTTGCATCTGCTTCTTAAGGAAATTCTGTTAGTGACATATTGCACTTTACATTCGATAAAATCAGATGACATTGTTTGCTTGTAGTTCAACATATTTTTGATTGCAAAAACACCCTCAGCATAGTTATTTAAAAAAAATGTATGTACAGGAATTTCGCCTACATTTTATAAGGGGAAAGCACTGTATAATATTTTCTTCTTGAGATTTTTCTTCCACATCGACACGATTTGTTTGACTGTCTTTTGGCAGAGACCTCACCTTGATTACTTAGTTTTCGAATAAAAAGGCTTTCGACCACTCCTCGGAACAACAAACAAGAGAAATAAAAAAAAAACGTGTGAATCGAAAAAAGGGGAAAAATCAGGTCAGAACAACTCTCTTTATAAAAGTGACTTGAGAATGATCAAACCTATCATCGTTGATTGCTTTTTCTCTATAATTTATCATTCTCCATCACACAATGCATCTTTGAAACAATATATTTAAATAGACCCTCTCCGGAAACTGAGTTGGAATAAAAATCAGCCTCGTAATTAACTTTTATGATAATGATGATTATCGTTATTATTTTTCGTACGATAATATATAGCTTATTTTAACCCATTTATGCGCCGAACTTTTGTTTCAAAAATCTGATGCAGGAAAAGAAGCTTCAAAAGTTATTATTATATTTATTACAAAATGCAACAGATTATTTTTTACAATGTAATCATAATAAGCTTTTTTAATAGAATATCTAAAATAAAACACGTGAATTAATAAAAACAATATAAATTTTTCCTTTCTTTTAAATTTTCTCTATAATTTATTAATCTCCATTAACAATGCGTTTTTGAAAAAATGAAACTTGAGACAGAATTAACAATGCAGGCAAAAATTAATTTAATAATTTTTTTTTTACATTGTTAAGAAAAAGACTTTATAATTTATATTTAATCAATATGTTTCGATCCATAGTTTGTCATCATCAAAAATGATGTCAGATACATTTTAAAAAATAGAGAAAATACAACTATTTTCTTGGTGAAAATGATTGTCATGCACTGTTAGAAATTTCTCGGAAAAAATAGTTGAATAAAAATATATTTATTGTTATTTTACCATATTCAAACGAAACAGTCAAATAACCGTAAATAAGCTAGTATTCAAACTGTCTACTGTGAGAAAAACCGTTTATTAACTGCTTTTTCTTACTACGATTAAACAACCAGAATTTTATCGCATCAACTTGACTCACCTAATGAAGCCGCTTTATTCCTTTCAGCTAGGTACATATTATATAACCGATATTGGTAATCTGTCAATTTCATGACTGACAGAACGAGTTCCAACGCCGTAAATATTTCTTCAAATCTCTTCAACTCATAAAGAGTTTCCAGTGTCCCGCACTCTCCAATTTGTGACCATTAGAATATAATACACTCATTCACGAATAGATGGCAGTACCATACACCTGCTTAATACGAAACTTATAGTATTTTCCATCTTTTACGATAGGTGAAATAACCAGGTGAACTCATTAAGCCATATTCCACGGTTCATTTGATAAAACTCAAACACAAAACTCATGCTCATTACCTAATGAAAAGCCTAGATCAAATGTCCAGTTAAATTTCTTTTTTTTAAAGATTCCTAAGACCATACTAGTTGTAAACGGTTTCAAAACCGCAAAGGTAAAAAATGTTCTATACTTTTAATTGGATGGACAGAATGACCATTATTAAAGAACGAAAATTTTACGAATGTGTACTCCATTCTAAAAACATGGGCTAGAGAAAAAAAATAGTTTGACTTTAAAAACATTCTCGCATTTTTGAAACTACTTATTTCTTATGGTAACTATTTAAAACAATTTTTAAACTTTCACACCCACTTCTCTACCCCATAACAAACACGATTTTGAACTGAATAGGAAAATAAATAAATCAATCGCTCGAACCCCAACCGAAAAAATTTGTTTTAGAACCCGTCATTTAGTATTATTTCAACAATGTGTATATTAACTTCATTACATTTTTTCTTCTTTTTGCAATGATTTTGAACATAAGAAATCATATAGCGTGGCATTTTTGTTACAATTGCATATAAATAAGCTTCCAGAAAAATAGATTTTGACACAATAATAAATTTTAAACAGAAACTATTGAAGGCATTCTTTAAAGGTACCAATTTTATAATAAATTCTGATGTGAAAGTTTTGAAATATATTGAGAATACGAAGTAAATTGTTTAATGAAATCTACTTCTTTTTGTAATAAAAATACAAATTTCTTCAATAATTAAAAGATTTCTTTAAAATGTCCGAATCACTACTTATGATGTACATTTAACTACATCTGACAACCAACATCTAACTTATTTCATAAACAATTTTTTCATGACATAACAATTAAAATTACAATTTCATAACAATTAAAATATAAATTTTTAATTCCTTTTAAAATGGTTTTAATTTTTATTTTTAGAAAAGGTTGAAGTTGTTAATACAAATTCTTAAAAACTGATAAATCTTTCTTTTTAGCATAATATTTCCATCTCTTATTCGAAACTAGCAAAGCTCTTTTTTTCTTTGATCACAAAATTTCAAAAAAGTAAAAAGTATACGCAAACATTTCAACACTAATTTTTGTCAATAAAAAGTAATTCAAAACTTCTGATAAAGTATTAGTTTGTTAAAATATTATGCTATTCATAAAATATATTTCTATTTTTTTTTAAAAAAAAGTAAAGTAAGTCGTTTTTATAAATAAATTTTTATTTCAATTGTTTTTTTTTTAATCAATTATATTTTCCTTCCTTTTTCAACGTAAATAGTGTCAAAAGCAATGATTAACTAACGTAATAAAGTAAAAGTCAAAACCTATCGTTCTTAAGATTGACTGCTCTTTTAATGCTTCAAAAAGACTTAACTAGTAAGCAGACACACACACACACAAAAAAAAAACGATGATTTGTTTATTTACAATTTACTTTGTCTGGATTATTGTCATAAAGAAATTTTTTTATTGTAATAGTATTGTTTTCGTCTTTTGCTAAACTAACTGAATGGAATTTCTCCTACATATCCTTTGATACAAAAATGTATGTTTTTATGAAATATAAGATCATTTAAATTTCACGCTTTATAACCTGATAAAACGTTGAACGATTTTTAAGAGGGATACACATACTGGAGAAATGTAATTGTGAACACAATTTAAACCAGTTGCGAACTTCAGAAGAATTTCTTATGAAACAATAAAATTCCGGCATTTGGCATTTTCTAGTATGTCAGTATTATGTTGCATCTTTTTAATGTCAAATTAGATGACTGTTGTAAAATTGTTACAGTAGATGATTACTTAAAGCAAAACCAGAAGTGGTGTGATTTTATTACATAAGCATGGAAAGGGGTTTCTGATTTGCTTATTTTTGCTGAAAGTAGTCCAAAATGTACTAACGTAATATTTGAAAAACCCCTATGATAGAAAAAGCAAATTAATTAGCTCTTTAAAATTTCATTTAATTAACTTAAACTTTAAATGCACAAACAGTCAGAAAATAAAAAATGTGAACACCCTGAATAACTTTTTGATCGAATGATTAGAATTTAGCGTAGTAGGATTCAATGTTTATGATTTTAATGTGTAACTATAAATATGCAAATGAGTGAAAGCAGGCTATATTTTAATAGGTTACGGAATCAGACATAAACATCACTTTGTCTGAATAAACATGCCTTTTTTTCCGATGAATTCTGATTCCGTACTTTTAAATATATGAGGGGGGGGGGGGTAACCACAATCTGGAAAATTTTGCTCCAATAATTTGATGAGGAGAGAGGTCGACAGTTTGGACTTCCCCTTTTTAAGTATTTCTCGTAACTTTTGACCCAACTTTCAATCGCTCTCTTGACTAAACTATTGAGGTCACATTTCTGCTATCTCCCATACTTTGAGGGTTAAGAATCCAAATTTGTAGTAAAAAATATATATTTAGCGAAAGTAGGTTTTATTATCTAATTTCTCAATTTAAATATCGTCCCTGCTAATGAATAGGCTTTTTAAAGGTTAAATATTAAAATTGAGTCTTAGTTCGTTAGAATCCCATTATTGAATCTCAAAAGTTATTCAGGGTGTTCACTTTACTCACAGAATTATGGCGATAGTTGTTTGGTTTCGTTAAAGGTTAAGCACTCACATTTCTGTGTAGAATGCAAACCGTTTTGTTTAAAATTTGCTATAGATGAAATCTTACGTTTATCAGAAACAGCATCAAATTAATGTAATACTTTTAAGAAAATCAGATAAAATTGAGGAAATTCGAATGTCCACTGTCTTCAAATGACTACAAAGATAAATTTACATTATCGAATAAAGGCAAATTCTCATCATTATTTACTCGCTTTGGTTCAAAATGTCGCCCACTTTCCGACTAGCTAGAGCATTCAAAATTCTTTTTCTACGTAAGTTTTAATCTTTTTTTGACCACTGTAAACAATTATCGCAAAAAATGTTTTGCCTGCAATTAAAATTTCGACAGCTTTCCGACTACCAAGAACATTCAAATCTTAATTGGAGCTCTGCTTCTGACGGATTTAAATTGTTTCCCATAATTGTGTCCTCGAAAATTTGAAATCTTTTCCATTTTTCGACATGAGCTAGCTAACAGGTTCAAAATTGCCATAAAATAATAAATTTAAATAAAAAATCTTAAAACCCAAGACAACTCATAAAGACTTATCTACCATGGAAAACCTATAAATGTCAATTTCCATCGATAATCCTTCACAAAGTAATGTGTTTAATGTCTGATAAAAAAAAATAATAATAATAATAATTTTGTCTAGTTTAGTCAACTTTTAAAACGTAGTTTGTAAAATTTATATTGTTACACTACATTGCTATTTAAAATGTATTACAAAGCTTTTAGAACAAAGTATAAGTTGACTTTTCAAAGATCAAAAATTCCTTTTCAAATCCTATTTTCAATGTGATATATAATTTAATCTCATCGTATATTCTTTACATATCAAGAAACTTTTTTTAAGAATATTTTGAATGGCGTTCAGAAAAAAATTATGCATAAAAAAATTAAGATAATTTATTCAATAGTACTCGAATATTTTTAACTTGAAAATATTTAGCAGATTAAACCAAACAATCTATCTATCAACATATATATATGGGTGATTCTCATGAAACATGATATTCACTCCAAGATCTAATACTATAATACTAAAAGAACTTTTTTTAAAAAAAAAATTAATAAATAGCATTGCTGTTAGCATTTTAAAATGACTTTGCACTAGCATTGACTGTTTTGTAAACTTAAAAAAATTAATTGAATATCAAAATGTCATTTTCCTGCCATGTCCCAAACAATATTTCCAATAATAACTAGCTTCAAAACTTCCCATACATTTTTCAAAAGCTAATTTTTTTTATCTTATCCTACGTAAGCATTTCTAGAATATACGCAGAGGGTATTGTTTACTAAAACTTTGTTTAAAATAATTTTTCTGTCAATAATTTGTTTGTCCCATGAAAATCTGTCATTCTCCTGGCTACTTTTATTTAGTGATTTATAACCAAAATAGATAGCGCCAGGAATCAATATCTTACGTTAATAGATTGATTAGATACCCTCCTATCTGAACATGTCTTGTTGCATGAATAAAGAACCAATTTTCTGGCTCAAAATCTGTTTCAAAACTTTTTTCAAGGAGAGTTGGTTTTTATGCTGTCATTTTCCTGGCTTCTTGAAATCATTAATAATAAAATGTACATAGATTTATCTGAGTTATTTTAAGAAATACTGTTGTTTTCTGCAGAATATAAACGTCTTCGGCCAAAATATTAAATTAAAGTTATATGCTATAAAATGGCGAATTTGTCATTATCCTGGCTGTCATTTTCCTGGCTTATGAATGCCAGGACGTTAAGTGTTACCAGAAATTCTTTTTAACTGTTCATATTGTAAGGGGGAAAGCAAATATTAACATAATACCAAGTTTATGTATGATTGTAACATGCTCGGATGTAATCAAAGTTATTTATTTATTTAATGATTTATTATTATGCACAAATTTATTCTGTACATATCAGCGACAAAATTTTTTTTTGTTTCTTTCTACAGTGGATAAAAAGAATTAATTTAAGCAATTTATGGTTTATCTAACATAAAGGCTTAAGTTCAGTTGCTTACTATTATCTTAAAATGAGTGTTTTTTAAATTTCTAAGGTAATATGTCATTTTCTTGGCATTGAAGATTTGTTGAATTTCTATTTTATTTTTTTTCTCGAGCAAATGTCAATAAACTACACTGCTGTCTATAAGATATTAATAAGTGTAGCTAAAGAAGTATACAAAAAAAATTTTAGACTATTTTGAGGACTTTAAATTTGAAAAATTTTTTTGGTCCGAATTGTCATGTTAGAATCTTTCCCTCTTTCATTTCCATGTTAGGAAGCATTAAATGATTTTCCTTAATGCGTAGGGTTACAAGGTAGGCGACGATTGAGCCTTTTCACTCATTTTATGTTAGTACTTAAAGCAGGAGCGATTGTTTTCGCATGACTCATGCTGTATGATGTATTCCGTATAAGATCTGCCGGAACCATCCGAAGTTTCGTCCACCCCCCTCCCTTGTCGAGTGTGGATGTGAAATGTTATAGCCACAAGCCTACCTGTAAATATAAAATTAATGAAGGAATAATTGGTATATTGGCGAAGGAATAATTATATATATATATATATATATAACTTAATGAAGACATAAGGACTAATGTAATTAAATTCTATATAAAATTCTTGTCCAATTGTATGTTATAATTGAAAATTTTTTGTTAACTGAATTTATGCTTTTTTCATGCGCAAATCCGATTCGGGCAAATCCGTGGCTAAAAATTTTCTAATAATTAATAAAGAATTTTTTAAAATATTTTTTTTCATTAAATGTTAATAATTCAGCTTAATTTAATATTATTAATATTAAAATTCAACCTTATAAATTATAAACTTTGAATTATGCAGTATAATATTACTAATCATATTTTCAAGGACATTATTGCTAAATAGTTTTCTTAAATAAATTATTCTTAATTTGAATGAACTCCGCCTTCTTAAAAAAAAAACTCTTCCAAGACATTTTTCTTAAATATACTCCTCATAAATAAAATTTCATATGTAAAAAAAGGAAATCATTTATTTTCTTAAGATAATATTTTAAGCTCTTGCGTTGTTATGAATCTTAATAGAGTGATCTATAATCATTGCCCTCCTTAAATATTTCTAAAATTTGTTTGTTTGAATTTGAAAAGTAAATAAGAAAAATATTATCAAGTTTTGAAGAATAATAATTGATGCCAGTCAGGACAAAAGACAGATTAAAATAATCAGAAACTTGTTTATTTGAGAAAGAAACTGATAGATGATATTTAAAAGCTACCCAGGTAGCATAATGATATTATCTGACATTAGAAAGATGCAATATGCCCTGACAGAAAACGCTGAACTCATGAATCCTATCTTTTAATATTAGAGATAATATTATATAAAGTAGTATTTGATCTATCTTTCAAACTTTCAAAATCATCATCTATTTCATTACTTTTGGCTCAGGGCTACTTTTACATGAAAGGGCACCCCATATTACTAATATTTATGAAAGAAAACAATCAATCAAACTATTCCTTAAAATATCAATTTTCACCAATGCAATTTTATGCTAGAAACGCAAGAAAATAGGAGTCGAAGTTAATTCTGTTCGCGATCGATAAGAAACTGGAAAAACTTTTTTAACTGTTGAGTTGTAACTTCTTCATCGGTCAGCAACTGGAATGAATTGCTTCAAAGGTATTTATAATTTTGTAAATTTATTTAAACTTCGTAACAGTTACAGAAAACATTAAATTAGTAGTGTTTCTTCCTACAGTTTAAAATCCGCTAGAGAAATATCAAAGCGTAATGTGTTCGAGAGGATGTTATAAAAGCACTCAACGTACTTACTAATCTTGACCTTGGTATTAAAACACTTAATTACTAATTTAATGATCATGCCTAATTTAATGATCATCCAATTAAGTCAATAAATATTATGAATTATTTTCATTATGATAATGAGTATTTTTCGTATAGCAGTTAACTTCTGTGTTAAATTCTGTTTTTTTAGTGCTCATAAAACAATGTTTACTCAGTCATTCGCATCTCATAAAATTTTTCTACAACAATGATTAAAATAAAAAATGATTTCAGTTAACAAGTTTGTCATGCTAAAAAAATTATTAATTAATCGGCTGCTCTGAGCTCAATTAAAACCATTACATTTTAGAATGCTTAAAATTTTGTTCCTAAGACGAACACTATTTTTACTTTATTAAAATTTCCTTTTTAAAATATTGTAAAATTAGGAGTTAAACATCATTATTTTCATGAAATTTAGACTGATCTGCATGTTTTGATACATCATTATTTATACTAATTTGTAAATGATAGCAAATGATTAAAATGTAGGGGAGAGTGGGGTCAATTGTAACAGGGTACGATTGTAACAGAGCAAAAATTTCGAGTGTCTGATTCTAGATTTGGTTCCTAGGTGGCGCACAAGGTGTATTTACTAAATCTACATGTACACCCCTACTGGAAACCATTTTTATGTACTTTTGAAAGAATTACATCACAAAAGATATTTTCACGCTACGCAAGTACTTTTTTTGGTATTAGAATATTATATTGTAACAAAGTAATTTTGTTTAAACAAATAAAAATTATTAATCGAATATTTAAGTGGACACCTTAATTAACATTTCAAAAAAAAATATTAGTTTTGTTAATTAACTAGTATATTTTTTAACAAATGAAGCTGAAATTACGCCTTGGGAACGATTGTAACAATAAGTAAAGGGACGATTGTAACAGCTGAAAATAAAATTCATAATTTCAATTGCAATTGCTTAACCCCTTTGGTCCCATTTCTTATGTTTACAAACCATTACTTAACTCTTGAAGAACCACCAATAGTTTCCTATATCATTTATATTATGTTACATGTGCATTATTTTATTTGTCACCTTTCACAGCATAAATTAAAATTTTTAACCCCTTAAAGTTAAAAGTTTAACCCTTTAGGTCTCTGCTCATTATTATTTTTACTCCTAAAATATCACTACTATTTTGCTCAATAAAAAATATATCACAACTATGATAATATGTATAATTAACTATGTTTTAGTTGAATTTATGAACTGTTACAATTGACACCGTAAGTGGGGACAATTGTAACAAGTGCACGACTGTCAAAAATTGCTAATAACTAATATAATAACATTTAAAATAGGGTATTTATTTTTTTTATAGTAGAGGATAGTCTACTTTACTCGTCTGTCAATTAATACTAATAATACATTGGACTTTTTGTTAGTTGAAAATAGATAAGTAAGAAATTTTACAATTGACCCACTCTCCCCGACTGTTACCCTTCACACTTTGGTTAGGATGTGATCGCTAAATTTAACTTTGGTAACAGTTACCCAGGTTCAACAATAGACAAATAACCAAGGAATTACAGGAAACACTTAACATTTAAAACTAATCTTATTACAACTCTAAATTTTTAACAAACATAACTCCAATCATTTCCAAATGCTAACATGGGCATAAACATCTTCAAATTATACACTATTTCAAGTTCCAAATTTTTCTACACAAGATTAATCCTTTCAATATAATGCAATTTTAAAATTCTAAGGCATAACATTCCATTAATCCAAATCAAAAAAAGGCAAAGAAGAAATAAAATGCAATCTCATTCTAAATCTACTAAAATCACTTAAAATTTAGATTATTGTAAAAAAAATAAAACAATATTCACAAAGTCGTGTTTACTTTTAATGAAGAACAGTGTTGGAAAGTAGGTACAATCTTTATTCAGGAAGTTTTAAAAAAATCTGAAAATTTTCCGTTGCCTCTATGAACTTATGCAATATTTTGATGGTCAAGTGTCACTGTGCATTATCTCCAACAACAACAACAAAATGAAGAATATTGAATTTGAGATATCTTTGAACACGCTCAAATAAATGTTCACTTCAAATAAAAAGAACTAAAGGGTTTTGCAGCGTATTTATATAGATATATATTTTAAAAAAAAGAGAGAATAAGACTTTTACTTGAGAGCGGTAATGAATTGAACTCTTTTAGCTAATACCCATCCATCCATGATGTTTTTAGGTATCGGTACGGAAATCTACCCATTAAATTTTACTTTAAAGCATATCACAATTACTAAAATCATTTTCACTTTAATGATCAAATATTTGATGCTTAATAGTTTTAAATTTAATGTTTTCAAGTTTCTATTTTTTTTCCTCCAATAATTTTAGCTTCATCTCTAGAGTTAATCTACAAGGAAAGAACTTTCGAGATGGGCTGCTGGACACTGCCAATAGAAAAGACACACTCCGGTGGAAAACTGGGAGTTTTAAGTTCGATCCTGACAGTAAACGTTTGATCCTGTGACTGAAAGTCCTCTTGCTGGATGTTTTGAAGACTATTACTTGTGTTGATCCCTACTTTGTGTGTTTGTGAGGTATGCACATTATTAACTGCTGCGAATCATTTTATAAATATTTCAAAAAAGTATTTAAAGATTATTCGGTCTGTCGCTCGGAAATATAGTTGCAAATAAACAAACACTTGTAATTGAAGGAAGGAAATTCTAAATTGCATGAAACGACTCTAAATTGCTCTTTACAGAACGCTACTCTTACAAAATTTATTTTTGTTATAAAACATGTTATATATATATATATATATATAGCATGATAAATAAATACAAAAAAAATTAAGAAAAACAATAAGCATTCTTTTTTGTGGATATAATAGTGTGAGTTGATAAAAAGATTATATCTTTTATTTTCCTGATTTTTTTAAAATTTTTGTCCCTTTTTTCGGGATTTTTTTTCCCGGTTGCTTGTTATTTTTACTATTATTTTTCTTTTGTTTTTTCCCCTTCTTTCATTATTCTGTAATTTTTCCCTTGTTTTCTCTACATTTTGAACTTATTTGTATTTATATATCAGTTTAAAATTTTTTTAAATATTAAAACAAGGTTTTTGGGAAACATATTCACTATGTTCATAAGGCATAATCTCCAATCAGTGAAATACAAGCAATGGAATCATTTTATATAACATGTTTTATAACAAAAATAAATTTTGTAAGAGTAGCGTTCTGTAAAGAGTAATTGATGGCAGTCTTTAAAACTAAAGGCTGCTTTAGAATATGATGTGAAAAATGTTATGTTTTTTCGTCTCGTTCTCGTATGCAATTATATGTTTGTGCAAATTTAATTGAATTTTTATAAAACACCATATTTACTACTTTTATCTGGTTTGGAAATATAAATGTTAGGTAAATGTTTTGGCTAAGATTGCTGGTTTAGTACATTTAAATAATGATGGAATTGTTTAAATTTGTTTAAATTGTTAAATTTCCTCTCAATTCACATGTAATTATAACTTTATAATAATACATGGGTAGTTTTTGTTCAGAATATGAATAATGTATGCTATTTGTGAAATTGCAAGAATAAAATGAGAGATGACTAAAGATAATAAAATTGGCTTAAGATTGATATAATTGGCTCATTTCTAAAGAGAGAAAATTAAGAATACATTTAAAATTGAAAATAAACACTTGAAATTGATTAATGATATAAAATGTATCAGAAACCTCATTAGATAAAGAAAGGAAAAAAAATTATCAATAAAAGTTTAACTAGTCAAGTATTGTTTCTAAATTAAATTTGTAATATATATTTTAAAAAATCAACTGGACACAAAAGATACTTTGGAATATTGGGGGGGGGGGAATTCATAAATGTAATTTTATTTAGTAATTCTGTATTTCTAAGTAAATAATGCGTGGAATGACATTGTAAAATTATTGTTCTATGTTTCACTGCTACACAAGAATACAGAAAATGAACTAAAATTATATCGCCTAATTATTCTACTTCCATCCAATTCTTTCCCTTACTTATTCCAAAAATAAAAAGCGACGCAAGATAATAACAGAAAATATAATATTATATAGCATCTATACCAATGCAAAATTAATATTACGGCGAACGCTAGATAATATTAGTTTGCATAGAATCTAACGTTTTATAATGCTGAGAAAACAAAGACCTTTAGTATCTTTCTAATATTCGTTGCAAGTTGCGCAAGATAACGTTGGATTTTTTTGCTTTTCTGATGTTATCTAATATTAGGTGCTACTTGGGTATTTCATTTCTACTAAAACGCTTACTTTTTCGATGTTAATGACTGAGCGATATTTTCAGTGACGATGTTTACTTTTCATTAAGGATCATTTTTCTAATTTTTTTTTTCTTTATTACCTAATGACACATCTTTGTAGCGCCGAAAAGGTCTCCAATTGAAAGACTTTCGAAGTCAGTAGATGAAATATATTTATCTGAGGGATATTCCGATATACGACATAAATGTAATCCAAGGGCTCGTATTTGTTTTCATTAGTTTTCGATCCCTGGACGAAGTAATAAAAAGTTTGAAAGCTTCAACCTTAAAGCAGAATCTAACATAGAAATCAATTTAATGAGAAAAAAAGTAATTTTGACTTTATAATCAGCGAATAAAGAGTTAATAAGATAATTCGAAACGAAGGAAAAAAAAAGACTGTTTCAAATAAAAAAGACAAAAAAAAAAACAAAAAAAATATTTTTCCGATCCAATAGATTAGATGAAAATCCAATAGTCCATCTACCTCGACTTGGCGCAAAAATAAAGGGACATTGTTTGTCCTCAATTTTATTCCCTCTCTTCCTATTCTTTTAAGAGAAAAGAGGATGCAGGAGGGAAGGTGACGTCGTCCCTCTCAACGGGAATGGTTGTTGCCCGGGTGAGAAAGGGGCGCCCCCACGCGTTGCCGCCCCATCAGATGATGATCAGCCACCCTTCGCCAAAGTTTGAAGGTAAGCAATGTATCATTATTTTAAACAAAATGCGGGATTACTTTTGCGATCATTTCTTGACTTCGAAGTTATATTCGATTGTTAAGACACATCTTATTGGGGTATTCATCGTAAGGACAATCTCTCTTATTTATTCTATCTCGTTTAAATGACTACAAATAAGAATAATGTTTCGGAAAAAAATTTATCTTAGAGATTTAAAATGTTCGTATTTCTTAATTTTCCCGCCAGTTAGCTTTTTTTTTTTATTAAATTTTTTTTTCTCTTCTCCTTGTATGAAAACAAACAAAACAACGTTTTCATTCAGAGAATTATCATAATTTCGGAAATTTAAATCCCGATTTTTGAACAGTTGAAAAACAGAATGTGTTTAATTTCATAACTTTTAAGCCCCTTTAATGCCTTGATGACCAGTTATGCTTGAGATGCTTCTAAATGCCTCTTTAAATTAAAAGAATATTGACATAAATTTCATATAATTTTTAAGCATTAATTTCTTTCAAATTTATTAAAAGTTGGTAATGTGATATTTTTTTAACTGCTGATGGCCTATTAAGTGATTAATTGAGAACAGAGCACTTATTTTTTAAAGCCAGGCTCAAAAATATTAATTTATTCGAAACGTTAAAAAAACGAGAGTAATTTGTAGAACAACTTTTGAATTTTTATTTTCTTAAACATATCATTTTAAAAACACAATTATAAATACTTGATTTCTTTTTTCTTATATGAACTTTTTTTTTAAAAATTAAAAACAATTAGGGAAAGGAGTTTTTTCTTGGCATGTTGCATTTTATTTCTTATCATTTAATATTCTTACTTAAAGTTTAAATGAAAAAAAGCGACCTGGCAGTGTTTATTGTTGTCTTGATTTCCCTGACAGAAAATACTTTTTTTCTATATTTGTTCTGATTTCTTACTTTTTTTCTGATCTGAGTGTTCAAAACATCCCATGTTCTACAATCTCAAACGCAGATTTTAAATTAATTGCAGATTCAAATACAGATATGAAGTAAATTCAAATTAAGCAATTAAATGAAATTAATTTTAAATTCCAGCATCTTTTACTTTAGTTAATAAAGACATTAAAAATTTCATAATTCAATAGTTCAAACTTACCGTGCATTAATTATTTATACATGGTTCAGGCATATAGCTTTTCGCGTAGGAATCATTGTTTCAAACGATATGGGAATGTGATAATTTTATTAAAAATAAACACAACTTTAAATTTTGCAAAGTTAAATTTTTATAATAATTTATTCAAGTGTCATACGTCTTTTTAACGTATTCAGCTAATGCCGAAACAAATCCTATATTTTTGCAATCATTTTGTTGTTTTGTTGTTGATGAAGTCTTGTAGTTTCACAATAAGTGATTCCTCTCTTTCATATGATTTTTAAAATGGATTGATTCCAATCAATAATACAGCAATCATATAAGGTTATTAAAGAGGAAATTCGGGGATTATTTACTACCTTACTTTATGCATACTTTATACCCTAAACGAAATATTCACTGTGTTTTCATTTTGAAATGATTTAAACTCTGCTTTAAAATTATTTGATTAAAATACGATTACAAATCTTACTTAAATGTTGCTATGATTATTATTAAGAATATTAACAAATTGATGTTGGTTATGTTTTTTCCTAATGCAGCAGTACCATAAAGCTTTCTACATACTGATCTCAAGCTAGTATGAGTTACGGTTAACAAAATTATTTTGGAAATTGTGAAAAATTTATGTTTAGAACAGAGTAATTAAGATGTTCAAAATAGTATATTTTAGTGTTCCTTCACGATAAAACTTATTACATTAAGCAAATAAAATTATACTTTTCTTTTAGTTCGTCTTTTTTCCGTTTTAAAAGTCTACTAGCATGCTGTAGTTTAATATACATCTCCAAAAAAATTCCGATCTTTCTTGATTTTTTCTATGGACGTGGATTGGACTAATGAGTTAATATGTTGGAATATTACTTCAAATTTCCAAACTATCATTCGTGGTATACAAAAGTTATAGATAGGCAAGTTTTTAAAAAAAATTTGATAAAACGATTAGACGCAGATTTTAATCAGTGAATAATTAAGAATTTTACTTAGCTTTTCTTGGAATATTTAAATAAAATTTCTTTATTCTTTTAATATATGTGGGTGAAGATATAAAATCTAACTTGCTATATATTTAGGTAGTACAGCACTCAAAGTTGACAGCGTTTAACCCTGAATAACTTTTACGTAAGGGTCGAATTTTTAAGTGCATTTCCGTGCTTTGGGGCTCCTCTTAGATGTTATAATTGTGGGCTAGTAGTTACCGACAATGTCAACCTCCATCTATGAAAAGTAACTCGACATAGAATCGAGTTAACATGTCGTATATAGAATTGGAATTATATTTTTCTAGTGGTAGATATACACTACATAATTAATTGGTACAAACGAGGATTCAAGTTATGAAATTAGAATTTTTTTTTAAAAATGTAATTTTTCATTCGAAACATATTTTTTCTAAACACAACAAAAAATATTCTGCATTCGAATTGCTGACCCCTTATAGCCACACCCCGATATGGGGTACGTCAGCAATCTGAAAGAGTACGATATTAACAGTTAAAAGTTTGATATTATTTTTTGCGTACTTCTTTGTATCTCAACTAAGAATATTTAATAGCTGTTGGAAGCATTTTATACTACTTGTTTGCTGGTCAGCCTACACGCACCGACCCCACCGGCTTTGCGTCTGGCTGGATAAATACGTCTATTAGGCTAATCACCCCACAAAATATCTAAATGGATCATTTATTCTTATTATCTTTTAGAGACTGAACTTGACACTTCTATTTTAGTGAAAACACGTTGTTTTGCTTCACGGTTAATTGAAATAATTACTCCGAAAAGAAACTATATATATATATATATATATAAATAAATTAAATATAAGAAAACACTAAAAAAGTTAAGAAAAACAATAAGTATCATTTATTGCGCTTAAGCTGCAAGTAAACAGCACTCATTAGATAAGTTCAAAATGAAGAATAAAACAAAGAAAAATTATAGACATATGAAAAAAAGGGGATGGGAAATAATAAGTAAAAAAATAACAAACAACATATTATTTAAAAAAAAAAAAAAAAATATATATATATATATATATATATATATATATATATATATATATATATATATATATATATATATATATATATATATATATATATATATATATATGAAATTTTAGTTAAAAAACCGGAAAAAAAGCCGAAAAAAAAAAGATATAATCTTTTCTTCAGCCCACACGATTATATCCGCAAAACAGAGTGCTTTCTGATATTGTATCAATAAAGCCAAAGCAAAATACACTGGTTATCATAAATTAAGGAAAAATCACAAAAATAGCGATAACTCTTTCAAAAGTAAGCCAAACCGTGCAAAATTTGCATATGTTGTCCACTAAGAGTAGCTGAGTAAAATTGCAATATGCAAATTAGTGGCGCTGCACTCGGCTTACGTCATCTGCCTGGAGCATAAAAGTCCAAGTTTGAGAGAAAGCACACAAATTTTACTGTGATTGCGACATTGAAAATCTGAGATAGCCAATTCGTAATAATGACCTCTAGGCATCATTTGCCTGAAGAACTACGATGGAGAGCCATCGGGAGACTAGAGGCAGGGCAGAGTCAATCAGAAGTGGCCAGATGGCTAAATGTGAGTCCATCTGTGGTTCATAGACTTTGGAGGCAATTTCAAACCACAGATTCGGCATCTAGGAGGTTCAGTCAAGGACGGCCAACTGTTACGACCAGTGCCGATGACCGATATTTGACATTAAGTGCACGCAGGAATAGAACCGCTACTCCGACACATCTTAGATCCTCTCTTGCTGCAGCCACCGGAAGGTTGGTGTCAACGTCAACTGTGCGCAGAAGGCTCCACGAAGGTGGTCTGTATGCGAGACGACCAGCCATTTGCGTGCCGCTCACATCACGCCATAGGAGAGACCGTTTGCAGTGGGCCCGACAACATGTCCACTGGACGTCAGATCAATGGAGGCCTGTTCTCTTTACGGATGAGTCCAGGTTTAGTCTAGAAAGTGACAGTAGACGTTATTTGATATGGAGAGAACCTGGGACCCGTTATCATCCATCAAACATCCGTGAAAGAGATGCATACGGAAGAGGCAGTGTCTGTGTTTGGGGAGGCATATCTTTAGGAGGGTGCACATACCTCCATGTCTTTCCAAGGGGAACCGTGAATGCTCAGGTTTATCGAGACAACATCCTTGATGCTTATGTGCGCCCATATGCCGGGGCAATTGGTGATTGCTTCCTGTTACAGGACGATAATGCAAGACCACACAGAGCTCGCATTGTTGATGATTATCTTCAACAGGAAACAATTACTCGCATGGAGTGACCAGCTCGATCCCCGGACTTGAATCCTATCGAGCACGTTTGGGATGCTCTAGGGAGGCGTGTATCTGCCATCAATCCGCCCCCTCAGACCCTTGCCACGCTTGCAACTGCTTTACAAGAGCAATGGCTCTCACTTCCTATTGAACTGATAGACCGCATAATTGAAAGCATCACACATCGCTGTTTGTGCTGTATTGCTTCTAGAGGCAATCATATTCCATATTAAAGGTACTTTTTCTATTGCAAACCGATACTTCCAATTTGTTTATTTTATACATGTGCTAATTTCTATACTACTATTAATGTCTGATAATTTCTTTTTATGTTGTTTAATACCTTACTATGTGTTGTATATTGTGGGTAAGTTTCATAAAATTCCATGTGTAATTTCTTGAGTTATCGCGATTTTTGTGAATTTTCCTTAATTTATGATAACCAGTGTATATTAATACAATAGTGTGAGGAGCACTCAAAAAAATTTTTATAAAATAAAAATTATTTACTAATAACTTCTTCATTAATTTTTCCATGTGCAAATCCATTTCGGGCGAATCCGTGTTAAAATTATCGACTAAAATGTTTTTCTTCGATAATTTATCAAATTTTTCCATGCGATAATCCATTTCGGGCAAAACAGGCCATCCATTTTTGCAAAACAGGCAATTTATGTTTCTCTTTTGTATTTTATACTTTTTCTGAAATAAATATTTATTTATTTTTTAAAACTATTCATGGTCAACTTTTTAAATTATCCAGTATAATATTACCTTGCACACATCCATTTCGGGCCCATCCTTGTAACTAACAAATCAGTGTACAGCAAAGCAAATCACTTCAGCAATGCAGTAAGGACGGCACTTTAATTTCCTCTAGTTACACTCAATTTGCGCTTTTGTTTTCATATTTTGTAATCTGGCAATTTTGTTGCGAAAATATTTTTAAATCATTCTTAAAAAATTTCCCGTTCATGTAAGTACATCTAATTTCACTACTCGCCTTAGAGGTTTTGTTTTATACTGTTTTTTATTTTTATTTTCTGTTTTTACGTGTTATTTTTACTTATTGTGTTCTATTTTATTTGTTGTAATTTCTGTAAAAAAAAATTTTGAGCGCTCCTTACACTATTGTATTAATATATTTTGCTTTGGCTATATTGATACAATATCAGAAAGCACTCTTTTTAGCGGATATAATCGTGTGGGCTGATGAAATGATTATATCTTTCATTTTCCGGTTTTTTTAAAAAAAAAATCATCTTTTTTTTCTTCTCTTTTTTTAATCAGTTGCTTGTTATTTTTATTATTTTTTTCATTATTATTCTCCCCCCCTTTCTTTTCATTTGTCTATAATTTTCCCTTGTTTTATCTTCATTTTGAACTTATATATATATATATATATATATATATATATATATATATATATATATATATATATATATATATATATATATATATATATATATATATATATATATATATATATATATATATATATATATATATATATATATATTTACAGAAGTCAAGCTACTTTCTCTTGGTAAAATGCGCAGTATTGGTGCAGCTGTAATCGTCAGCAAACTTACTCATATTTGCATATTTGGTACCTATTAAAATAAACAAATTACCATGATTCCAGTAGTAATTGTGACCAAAATTAAGAGTCATTGGTGCCTGTAATAGTAGGGCGACTTAGCACGTTCCCCTGTAACGAATAAGTACTTTTTCTGCATTACTTTACTTTATTATTAGTTCATAGCTTTTTATTTCATTATTATTTCAATTTAGACCAATTACCAAACTTAATCAAGCATCAATCACCTGAGTGATTGTTTGCTCATTTTTTACGGTTTCCTAAAAACGAATTAGTAACATTTCTCTTATCAAAGAATGAACCAACTCGCAAACCTCTTATAACCAAAACAGGGCACCACGTAATCATTATAGTAAATTAAATTGGATTACTCTCAAAATCGGCCTAACAAACATACCACAGCAATATGACCCTAATACAATAAACGATAAAACGGAAGCTTTCATCACTGACGTCACGAGTGATATCACAGGGATTTGTGGAAGGGCAACCCGCAAATCTAACGGACTGACGAACTAGCGATAGCTAGAAAAAGAGTGAGAGCCATGAGGCGGAGGTACCAAAAATGCACGGAGGCTGCTAGAAGTTGATTATAAATCAAACTTAGCAAAATAGAGAAAGCTGATTAGACTTCGAAAAAGAATAGGGGTCAAGAAATATGTCGAAAGTTTCACAACAGAGTCGGCTTTTGGGAAGCCATGTAAGATTGCATAAAACTTGAACATCAGATCACAAGGAAATATCCTTACCGTCACTAGTGATGGGAACGAAACTTCCGACTTCAAGACCTCAATTATTAACATTCTGAACCATCATTTTCCAATGATACATAATCCAAAAGTTGATATCAGACTCAGTGGTACTGATGAGGACGAATTCACTGTACCTGAAATTGAACATCAGATGTCTTAAACCTAACAAATCTCCTGGTCCTGACTACTTTCCAGCTGAGGTGTACAGAGAATTATACTACTGCAATAAATCTTGGTTTAGAGCAATCCTCAACAAATGCTTTCAACTAAGAATTTTCCCCTCATGTTGGAAAACCGCCCTGGTATGCCTTATCCCCAAACAGGGAAAGGACCCCCGACTAACACAGAGCTATCGACCTATCTCCCTGCTCTCTACCTGGGGTGAGATTTTAGACAAACTATTAACAGAACGTCTAGTATATTTCCTGGAATTCAACAATAAGCTAAACCCCAACCAATATGGCTTCAGGAGAGGCAGGGGGACAGAAGAGGCCTTAGGTGCAGTGGTTGACTTTGTAGATCAGGCTAAAAGTGAGGGGAAACATGCCGTGGGGGTAGCTTTGAACTTCGAGAATGCTTTAAATACAGCTAATTGGCAAGTCCTGAAGCACTGCCTGAATAACCTTGGGCTCAGTGATTCGGTGTTGGCCCTTGTTTACGATTTCCTTAACAACAGACATGTCTGCTATTATTTTAGTGATCAATTTGTTATTTTACCAACTAATATTGGTGTTCCACAGGGATCATCACTGGGACCAATTTTATGGCTAATTTTAATTGATTCTCTTGCAACCAGCTTTGATTTTAACGATTGCAAACTACTGAACTTTGCTGATGACGTCTTCCTTTTAATGAAGCACACCATTTTTATCGTCTCGATAAGCTGGGGACCGAAATTATTCAAAATATGGTTAATTGGTCCGGGAGCCACAAATTAAAATTCTCACCCGACAAGACAAAACTTATAACCTTCCCCAAAGACGCGAAATATTTTAAGAGAACACCTCGCTTAAAAATGGAGGGGACCAGGACGGCCTATGTAAGATGCGACAAGACATTGAAATACCTTGGTGTGGTGCTCGATCCTCAGCTGAGCTCGATCCCACACCTGGAGTATCCAAGAACAGATATCATCACGTTCTATGACCTAAAACAGTTCAGTAGAGCCACATGGGTACTTAGTCCGAATATCTTAAAATTGATATACCTGCAGGCTATTGAAAAGAGAATCATTTATGGTGCCTCCGTGTGGTATTAAAATAAAGTTAAAATAAACCAGAAGCTCCTAACTATCCAAAGAATTCCATTGCTCAACATCACTAAATGCTACTCTACAACTAGCACGGAGGCACTACAAATACTTGCAGGAGTCATACCTATTGACTTAAAAATTAGAGCAACTATTTCAATTAAACGACATACCTGGTCATCAGAGGAATTTAACGACAGCGACTATCAAACAAATGAACTTAAAAGTTATATCCCTTACTCAGTCCCTGTGTATGACCCTACGAAATTAAAGATCGTTAGTAGGGGTTTCGGCTCACCGAGGGGCGTTGTCTACGAGTTCTACACCGATGGCAGTAAGAAGCAGGTGACCGATGAAAGCACAGGCGCTAATGAAGATCGGGTGGGCTGTGGTTTCTTGGTGAAACTGGATAACCATACTATTTAAGAACAGACCGCACGTTTAAATAATGAGTGTAGTATCTACTCCGCCGAACTTACGGCAATCAAATTGGCTATCCTTTGGGCAAACAATAACAATATTGAACAATACACCATGTTTTCTGACTCAAAGTTCCCCGTTGCAGGCCCTTGAAAACCCAACCCCAACAGTCCCCTTTGTAGAAGAAATTAAGGCAATTGTCCAAAACAGACAATGCTTATTCAATTGGATTAAAGCCCACTCGGGGGAGCCTGGCAACGAGGAAGCAGATATTTTAGCCAAAAAGGGCACCTTATTAGGCAGGGTGGACTTTCACTACACCATAACAAAACCCCAGGTCAAACATAGACAGATGCAGGTCTGTAGGATTTTATGGCAGGACAGGTTGGCGCAGCTCTGCAAACGCGAGACACATGCACTATTTGATACCTACAGTTAACGAACGTTTTTTATCCAGCGATTTTTATTTTAATCAGTTCTTAACTTCCCATGGTGTATTTGGCGATCACCAAGCTAGGATGTTTCAAAAATCCTACACGTGTAATTATTGCGGTCACTATCAGACTATTAAACATCTGATGCTTGACTGTCAAAAATTTGCAACCATTAGGGGAAATAGTTTTGACAGAAGAGGCGACATAAGATCTTGGTGCAGGACTAATAAACAGAGGCAAATTATTAAAGACATCATTAAACGCACCGTGAAGGACGCACTCGCCCCTGACGACATTTTGGATCCGCTCTACACGAACTAAACTCAATCCCGGTTGCTGGGCTGCCCGCCTGTACGCTTCCCGTAATTTTGACAATGTTTTGTTGTTTTATCTATCTTATTCGCTTTTTAATTCTGTTTTAATCTATTTATTCATTACATTGTGCTTTTTAATTGGCTTATTTACATTGCCTTTCCTTGCTTTGCAAATTTTAGCGTCGCCTTTTAATTGTATTCGATAATTGTTTGTTTTACCACTTTACATCTTTACGGGAGGTCCCGTCGGCTTCGGCACTATAAGGCGGGACTCTCGGAGCACTTTAATTGTTTTACTGCTGTTGTCATCAGACTCTGTAATGTTTTCGTATTTTTGCACTTTTTGTATTTTATGCACTTTTCTGTTTTTATTGATTTTAATAAACTCGTATTTACTCGTATGCCCTAAATTGGGGCAGGTCGGGGTAAATATTTCATCAAAGAATGAACCTAATTTACAAATACAGAAAAAGACAAAAAGGAAAATTAACAATTAACATTAAAACATTAACACAAAATGGAAAAGAGCCAAAAGCAGCTAAAACCAAATTTGCTTTGTTTTAATTCAGTTATTTAAAAAAACAACTAAAGCAGGAAGATGCCATAAAAAGCGATAAAAATAAAAGATATGTGTGTTGGTAAGACAGCACTTCATCAGGGAACACACTGCCTGCCAACACACAGGAGCCTTTCTGTTGCCAGTGGAAAAACCAAAACTGACAGTGCCCCGAGGCCCCATAATGGAGAGACAAATATGAGAAAATTATTATAAGAATTGAAAAGCACAGAAAAATACTGAACCAGCAAACACAACTTAAAAGTACACATAGTAAGACTTAAAAATGAAACGCTCACTTACAAATAAAGATAGTTATAGTTATGTTGTTGTTGCTAATTCCCATCTGGTCTGACGGGGTCAGACCAGATCAATGAATCCGTTGACATTCAGAAAATCCGAAACCAGAATGGGAGAGGAATGAATGTCATTCCAGTCCAGCCCTAAACAGTTCAAGATGTGCTCAGGTGATGCCTGGTTTTGTTGGCATTTAGGGCAAAGAGGAAAGATTTTTTGATTTGCAGAAAATGTGAGACTTTTTAGGTGTCCACTGGCCAGTCGGGATAAGCAGGTGTTGGTTTGCCTATCACCAGGGAGAGATAGAGAGAGTCCTGGTCTTTCTGCTTTATACCAGTAGTGAATAGGTGGAAGCAGCCACTTTTGTTTGTTCTGGGCCTTTTGCCTTGCAAAAAGTTCAAGGTATGTAAGCTCTGAGGTGGAGGGAACTGGATGGTCTAGTCCCTTCTTTGCAAGAGTGTCAGCCAACTCGTTGCCGTGGATATCGACGTGGGACGGGATCCATTGAAAGTGGACCTCATGCTGTTGGGAAATGAGCTTTACTTTTTGTAGGATCGAAAAACTGGTTTTATCTCCAATGAGGGCCCAATTTTTGAGGTGTTGAATTGAACTACGGCTGTCAGATAGTATCCAAGTATTTCCAAGGTGCCCTTCACTCAAGATTTTCTCTAGTCCCCTGTTGATTGCAATTAGTTCGCTTCGAAAGACGGAGCAAAAATCGGGGTTTCGTTGATGAAGAGTGTAGTTCTCTCGAGGTGTTTCAATAAATACCCCACTGCCAGTCTGTCTATCCATTTTACTGCCATCAGAGAATATTTTGATGTCGTTTGGAGGGATTTTATTGATGATTTCCAGGGACAACTGTCTGAGGAAGTCAGGCACACAGTCTTTCTTGTCAAGCATGGTAGGGAGGCTTTCATGGAAACTAACATTGGAAAGATCCAAGCAAGTACTAAGATTGCTATGAAGATAAAGAGGTTCAATATTTTCAGCGATTAACAGTTGTGATTTAACATGACTAAAAGAGTTATAGTTATAGTTAGAATAACCGAATCATCAGTAAGAAAATATTATATTGTGTTATTAATTTTCTTGATAAAGATTTTGAAAGGGGTTGAATATTTCCCAAATGAAGAGAAAATCGGGGTTTCAGTTTTTTTTAGATATTGCAAAACTGTAAAGAAAAGAATTTGCAATTATAATTTCTATAGTAAAAATTTAAAAGATTTAGAGGATATTTGTAAGCAAGAGCATTTTTAAGATTTTGTTAATAATGACTTTAAGCACATTGTCACTGGTGACCTTAACCTAATTAATAATAACGGTTTAAGATTTCTCATGGGACTTGGGACTAAGTTTAGACCAAGAAAGAAATTTCTTGCTTCAATCAGTAATAATTTAGATTGTTTTATTGCAAAACGCTCAAGAAAATTTAATTGACCAGTAAAGGGATTTAGTGAATGGAAATTTTGTGTATTGTATAATTTCAAATTGAATTTTTTGAACAATAATATAAAATACCAGGGTTTTTATTTGAATTCTGATATTATTAAATATATTAAGGAATTGAGATATAATTTTATTATTTGTGTTGCTGATAAAACCTTCAATAATTTTTGCTTTATTTCCAAAAATTTTTTTAAGCATTTAATGAGTCAAGAATATTTTTTTTCCAATGACCGCCTGGGGACCAAGACGTTATTAAATATTTAAATTACGATAATATTAATAATATTCTTACATGTGATTTTGAAAATCTTATCACGAGTATACCTCACAATAATTTAAAGAATATTTGTTTGGAAATTTTTGATAATTATTTGATTAATGAAGACGTTAATAAAAAGGATTGGATAAATTTATGTAATGTAAACATTTTCGAAACATATTTTTTAATGGTATTTGCTTTTACAGACAAATTAAAGGCTTTTCAATGGAAAATTGCTATTCAAGTGCTTTTTCTAATATTTTCTTACATTATTATGAACATAACATAATTTACATTATTATGAACATTACATTTTTGCAACACAATTCATTAATTGGATTTAGATTTATTGATGATTTAATTATTTTTGATTGTAATGATTTTGATTTAATTGTGCATATTTTTTAGATCTTGATACTAAAATTCTCAACAATAAAAATTTCATTGGATTATACGATAAAAGAAGGGATTTTAACTTTAATGTTTTTAATTTAACACATTTTAATCCAAACCTTTACTTTAAGATTGTTAAGAATATTGTGATTAGTTTAAATTTATTTGTAATAATCAAGCAGATTTTCTTTCAGCCATAGGGACTTTCAGGATTACCTAGAGAATAATAATTTTCCTTTTAATTACCTTAATTATGATGTTTTATTTCAAAATATTTTAAAAACGTTCAAATAGTTCGACCGATATTGAAGCCCGCATAAATAAGCAAATTTAGGATTTTTTTTTTCAAAGCAGATGTCAGCACTTTTTTAAAAAAAATTTGCTCATTAAATATCACCGATATCTAACAATTGTCTTGAGAATGTTTCAGCAGATGGATCTTGAAGAATTTGGACGCGCATATTTACTTTTAGTTGAACTTTTTCAACATTACGCCACAGTGGAGATGATTTCAAGCAAGCATTGATCTCATCAGCGTACGTTGAACATGGAATGATATGAAGTGTTTGTCTGAAATCACCTGAAAGGAGTAACAGAGTGCAGCCAATTTTTTTGTCACGGTTTTTTATATCTTTCAATGTTCTGTTCAACGCCTCAAGCGAATGTTTATGTGCCATAGTTTATTCATCCCAGATGATAATTTTATAGTGTTTCAACACTGTGGCCATAGACGATTGCGTTTTTATTTTTTACACTGCATTTGGGTTGTTTTGAATATTTAGTGACAGCTTAAATACTGAATGAGCTGTTCGGCCTGCGTCTAATAAAGCTGCCGCAATGCTAAATGATACAACGGCGAACGCGATGCCATTATTTGATCGTATTTCACCGAGAATTAGAGAAATAATAAATGTTTTGCCAGTTCCACCTAGTGTATCCAAAAAAAATCCACCTTGTCCTGCCGAAACTGCGAGCATAATGCGGTTATAAATGCTCCTTTGTTCCTCATTCATTAGTGGAACATTGCGAGTAACAATCGCTGCAATTTATATCGCATTGTCTTAAAGTTCTCGATTCATGTCAGTGTTTAATAAATCAGATGCACTTCGATTTGGCGAAGGCATACCGAAATGACTGAGGGGCAAGTTGGCAATAATAATGCATAGATCCTCAATAGCAATCAGTGCTTCATTGTACATAGCATCGCTGAATGCTATCGTTAGATAGTTGCAACGTGTGCGATGTTGATACCATATATCGTCAGTCATCGAATATTTGTGATTATCCCATAACGTTTCTATACAGGCCGGGAAACATGTAGTTAATACTATAGCAAATAGTAGACGAATTTGCTTTGCAGTACAGTTCAATGCTGCTTCAGCAAGCATACATTCCCACTGGTTGTCGTCTTCCATCAAGCCGAGTGAAAGGCATGCATCTTTATACGTTGGATGCTGATGTCAATCGACTTTACGTATATCTTGAAAGGACAATGAGCCTGTGACATTAGCCAACAACAGTCGAAAATAAAAGCACGCAGCCTGCCTTGGATTGACCGAGACATGCATCAACTGGTGTACCTTGCTTGCGGGGTGTCCATTTTTTTGTTTGAGCCCATGTGAAATAGTGTGGTACTTCCGAGTAGAGTAATGTCCGCGCAAAGGCACCAAAAGCATCCGCACGATTACGCAATTCAAAAAATTCGCTGAGTGTAGTTTTTGGTGGATTTATAGCTCGGTCAATTGCTGTCTCGTTCGTGAAATATACGCTCTGACCGTTTTCAAGATGGACGGCTAAATGAATAACGGTTGGATCCCGTTCATGAATTGGGAAACCAAAGATACGCCAAACAGCTTCATCGTTGTTATTCACTGGAAGAGCAGTCACATTGGTATTTTCAACTCGAAATACTGCCATATCACTGCCTTTATTCACATACTTGCAAATATATTTGAAGCTCTTCTTTCAAGAGCGAGCATAAGTATTATAGATTAACATGACTTGCTGCAACGTCCAAAAAATGAAAAAATCTTAGTTATAAACCTATTCTCAGACCTACTGAATATACATATAAAATTTCGTCAAATTCGGCCAAGCTGTTTCGGAGGAGTATAAACACTAAATCTATGACAAGAGATTTTTATATATACCTAAGATATAGTTTGTTGAACACAGCTGTCTTTGTTTCTATAAAAT
This sequence comes from Parasteatoda tepidariorum, assembly GCF_982258835.1. Taxonomy (NCBI): domain Eukaryota; kingdom Metazoa; phylum Arthropoda; class Arachnida; order Araneae; family Theridiidae; genus Parasteatoda; species Parasteatoda tepidariorum. Next base: position 104,181,506 of record NC_141763.1, read on the forward strand.
AAATTTTAAACAAAAAACTAAATAATTTAGTTACTAGTTTTATTCCCCTTTAAAAAAGTACCCGAAAAACTGTGAGAGATCAGGTAGATAATGGATAAAATAAATAAAAAACTAAAAAGCAAGTTGCGTCAAATTTATGTTTAAAAAAAGTGCTATTTACATCATGCATTTTTATAACCTTCACTATCGGGTTTACGGGTGTTAAAAATAAAGATAATTTTCAGTGATAATTCATTTTAAAGATATCTTTACAGTAATAAATCAAGTGCAGTTTCTCCTTATTTTTACTCATTATTTTCACTACCGTTTCACTCTCTTATAAATAAATAAATAATCAAAACGTGATTACCACATTTTTTTTTGTAATGTCTAAATTAAAAGTTATATATTAAAATGTAGCATGGAGTGTAAAAGTAAATGTATAGATTAAATGTATTAATGTGCCATCTATATTTAAAAAATTATAGTGCTAAAAATATATATAAATTCGTCAAAAGATTACCAAAAATTTAGTTTAGTAAAACTTGCAACTTAAAATAATGTGTATATTTTAATGCATTCTTTTAAATATAATTCAAGGAAAAAAATTATACTCTAAGAAATTTCCGTAAAATTAGGAGAGTTGACCGTAAATTTGTACAGCCAGTTCTCTTCAGTTAGAAAAATAATCCTTGTGATCCCTCTTAACTTACTCTGGACGGGGTTTGGTGGTTATAGCATCTGGCTAATTATAATTAAATAATAATTTTTAAGCTATTATTTAAGTGTTATTTTATTAGTAGCATGTTTATCTCATTTCTTTAATGGCTTAAGAAAATATAGACTAAAATTTGACAGGAGAGTATATCGCACACTTTAAATTTGGTACTACTTGATTTTCACGACGACTGCGATAAATTGAAAACCTAAAGTGTAGCCAAACTAAGAATTACGTTTTTACTTTCGGTTCCATTTAGGCTTTGCATTCAAACCGCGTGATATAGTAATTAAATTTTTTCCAATTTAAGCATTGAAAATTTTTTTTGATGATTTATAAGTTACCGAGGAGTGGAGAAGATGCTGTTTTGTTTTTCCTGAAAAAAGAGGCACAACCTCGCTATATAATGTGCGTAAATGGATACGAAATGAAATTCCACGTAAAGGAATTTCATTTCGTATCGATATGCAGCTCTTTATTTGTTTTCACCAAATAAAGAGCCTTTCTTAAGTTAAGAATAAAAGACAAATAATCAGAGTTCGACATCCTTTAGAGTCTTATCTTGCGGAATTGGAGAATTCATAAGAAAGACAAGTCTTTTGATTTAGTATTGAAAGCAATCGTGGAGATATGGAAGCCACAAACTAAATGCGAAAAATTTTAGCTTGAGATTAGAGATAGCGCTTGACTCAGGAGATAGCGAGTTCGTCTCCCAACGAGGTGAAACGGGTTCGAGTCCCTGCAATGGCTGGTCCATATGAATTCCTCACCCGGCTTGCACCAACCACAATGCTGACACAAAATATCCTCTGCGGTGGATGGATCATGGGTTAGAGTCCCCTTGACGTCAGACAAACCTTGGAAGGTTTTCGTGGTTTTCCTCTGCATGTAATGCAAATTCAGGTTAGTTACATCAAAAAGTCCTCAACAAGGGCAAATTTATCCCAATACCTGATCCAGAAATTCCCTTGTCTTCTGGATTGGGTTCAAAAGTACAAGGTTACGGAATTGAACGTTTATAGTCGAAGCCCGACATTGATGGGTCCGCTGCTCAACCGATAGTTATAAAATAAAATAAAATTGTAGCTTGTCGTTATTCTTGGCATCATTTTAATAGCGGTCGCCGTGGAAATCAAGTAGTATCTTAATTTTATATAATTGTCTTGGGAAACATATTTTAAAATCAGAGATTTAATTAAAACTGCATTTATTCTAATAGTTTTTACTTAAAGTCACTTTTTAAAAATGAAGAGATCTTACACATTAAGCAAGCACTCCCGTAATATTAATTAAATGCTAATTGGATTATAGAGTTCCTGACGATATAGATAAGCGAAAACTTTTTTCACAGTTCAAAGATTTTTTTTTCTTTCTTTCTGCATTGTTTAGTTTTTCTTTCTTCGACCGTTTCTAAAGATTTAATTATTTTCTTGATTAACACAGAATGAAAGTAAAGCTACTATATATTTGTTTTTCTTGGAACGACTTTAAGAAATATACTTTTTATGATGAGAAAATTGATTAAATGTTTTTACATAATTGAGAGTTCAGTTAGAAGAAGTTTTAAATTATTAAATTACTTGCTTCAAATTGCTTCAAATCTACAAAAATTTATCAGAAAAAAATTTCGATTCGTTTAATAATCCATTTAAAATGCTTAAAACTTTCAAAAAAATCTAACAATAAATTTAGTATTTTACCGAGAATATTTAACATTAAATATCATTAAATTAAACATTATATAATTTATATTTAATGATATTTAACATTAAATTTACCATTAAATTTAGTATATTAATGCTGTATTTTATATGGTATTAACAAGCAGCTTAGAACGTTATATTGAAGTGGAGGTTATTTTCTCAAAGATAATTCGCTTTGCAATCAGGGAAATAAATGGCGAAGAGAAAATAAGCAAAATATACTTTGAATTCAAAAGTAAGAAAATGTTTCGATTGGGTCAATTACTTCTAGAACCTGCAATTGATTTCATCATAGGTCGATATAATAGAAATAAAATTATCATTCAACGATTATAATATACACGCATTATTAAACGTAATACCCTTCTGAGTATTACGGTATTTATGTAAAAAAGTTGACAGATATTGGATGGGTCAACCCCCAATCTCTAATTAAGGAAACATTCCAATATTAATTTCATTGGCGTATGGAAATAATAAATTTGAACTAAACTAAGAAATGTAAAAATAATAACTTAACTCGGAAATATTATAAAAAAATATACAGATCCAGATCAATATTCAAACATAATTTATTCATTTACAACAACTTCGATGTTTGTATACATAGACAGAATGTAATAATTTTTATGCAAAATCTGAAATTTAAATATATTATACTATTTATACATATCACAGCATTCATTAAAAAAATACAAAATATTCACTCAAAAATATGATAGATAGTATGTTTTTGTTACTAATAGAGTGCATTCAATTCAAACTTATTTTTAATTCACAGTAATTTAAAACAAAAATTATGTTATCATATGCCTCAATGCTTACAGTTTTAAAATTTGCGATCATCTGAAAATAATTTTCAATATTTTAATAAGATGCGAAATTTTTTGATATACTCTGCCTCATCTGAATTAAAATTTACAATATAACTAAATTTGTTTTTTACTAACATAATTTACTACTTGATAAAGGGATTAAAATTTCACTCTGTTTGGAAAAAAAATACTGTAATTTTTTTGCAAATTAGTAAATGGTGGTGAGTATTTGAGAAAAAGCACTATTCTTAATACATATTCATTATTATATTCATTATTATATATTCATTATTATATATTTTCTGGTGCTATTACTTTAACTTCATCATATTTTTCAGTTGTTAACCCCTTATATTAAAAACACAACAATATGTAAAAATATTACATACAAATAAAACTTTGGAGCCTTTTCACAAAATAATAATTGTTTTGACAAACACAGGTTCTTCATTCTCAAAACTTGAAACTAAATACATTCCTTTGTTCTGAGCTGTTCTTGAGACTAGTACTTTTGAAGTTTGATAAAACTGTTCATAATCTTCTAGAATTCTGGTAATTTCGGCAAAATAAATATTTTTATCAATAGGTTTGGCACTGGTTATAACAATATTTTTTTCTAAGCCTCTTTCTTGACTAAAAGCATTGAAGTTGTTGGCGCCTTTGTGCTAATGAAAGAAGATTATAAATCGTGTAATTAATGTAAAAGAATTGAAATAACATAAAATTTAAATCCTTACTTTTTTAAAACATAGAAAGATCAATCAAAGCAAGTCATATTTTAAATGCTATTTCTAAAATACAATATTAAAAAAATTGCGAAATTGTTGCTCCTATGTAAAAAAAAAAGAAATTTTTTTTTGAAACATTTCACCATCTGAGAAATATTTTGAGGCCAACTATTATTCGGGGGGGGGGGGGGTATTTTTATCTTAAGCCTCCTTTCACCCACAAAAATCCTGGAAAGGAAAGGAAGGTTCTGATATTTAAAATATTATTATTATTTTATTTTATTTATTTATTTATTTTCTCTGATAAAATGTGTCGAAGCACCTAAGCAGAATTTCTGCTCATCGTTAATTGAATTTTATGCAGGGTACCCCCTCAAAAAAATTGCAGAAGGAACTGTCAATTGTTAAAATATTAAATGAACAGCATCATAGTCACTTGGATAGATCAAAGAGTTTGTGTCGAGTCTAAGAGGGCGAGATATGGCAGCTGATGAACATACAAGCAGTATTCATATGGATGGTATTAAAACTCCACATGTATACTGCTTGTGAGGATTATCTTTTCTGTTAAATTTCTTTTGTTCCATAGAAGCAGATATATTTCGGATTAAAACTATTACTTCTGTAATTAAAAAAAAACTTTTCAAAAAAATTATTATTTTTTAAAAAAAAACTGTAAGTAGTATAAAGAATACATATGACCTTTTTCATGATCAATAACAATATTCGAATTCATGTTTATGCTGACTTCTCCCCCCCCCCGCCTCACAAAATACTGATGTGGGCTGAAGTAATATACATAAAACTGCAACAAAAAAAAAAAAGATTGCATCGAAAAATAACTATCGAAAGCAAAGTATTTATGAACATCTAAGAATTTTTTTTATTTAGATTTAATAAAAAAAAATATTTATTAATTTTTTAAATCCGATATTTTGTTGTCGGATGCTCCGCTTAGTTAAAAAATATTAGGAAGAAAATCTGTTTTTTCAAAAAATCATAATTAGAAATCAGCTTATTTCTAAAGGCTATAAAAAAATCTTATTCTTGTCAGTATTTTGTTCAAAATTTCAGTAAGATTCTTGGCGAATAAGAAAATGTAGCGTTTTGTTCTTTTAATGCCAATATTGGCCACTTTCTTTCCTATCTTGTGCACCCAACCAACTTAAAGAGACCCAATTTCCATGACAAAGGCTCGAGGTGAAACGGAGTATAATTCGCTTTGAAAATTTTACTACAAAAGCATTTAAGAATGCATAGACAAAAATTCGTGTAATTATGTGACATTTCAAGCGAAAATGAGCAATATAGAACATGAAGCACATGTATTGATAAAAAGTTTTAATACTAACAGAGAGTACTTACTATTATTAATTTCTTTTGTTCGTTAGAATGCAATTAAAACACTGACCTAGAAAATTTTCACCGGCAGTAAATTTGGCGGAAAGCTATGCTGCTTACAATTGCCGTATTTACCGTTTATTTGTGATTGGTATTGTACTTTCTGTGCTCATAAAATGGATGCATCTCCTTATTTACTGAAAAAGAGCTAATATAGATTTTAAAATATTAATTATTCATGCAACGAATTCCTAGAAGAAATTTGAAACTAACACTTTCAGAATGCACATCAAGATTTTTAAAGATGATATGAAAGAAATGAACTGTAATTATTGCAAATAAATACGAAAAGTTTACTTACCTGCAAAAGAAATAAACAATTTCAAAGACAACTTGCGTGAGATGATAGCAAGCTTCGACAACAAAATCGTCCATTAGTCAACAGTTACAAAATAAGTTATCGGTCACAGTTAAAGCTTGTGCCTCTCATAGTACGAAAGTTTGGTGCAATCGATTGAGCCATGAATGTATTTCTCGATCATATTTACCAATTTATGGTGCAACCTAAATAAAACAATTTTTCATTTAACCAATTTATGGTGCAAATAGAAACTTTGCACCAAGTATTGTTTAAACATTTGCCGAGTTTCTTTACAGTGTATGTTCAAATAGGTGTTTACATTCATATTTTAATTGCAGTTTTTAGAGTTAAAAAGCATTGCTTGCATTAAAATAAAACGCATACGTTAAAGGAAACAAATTGCATAAAATTGTTTGCGAGTGAACATTCCTTAAAAGAAAATTTCTCGTAAATGTTCAGAATTCTTATTTGAAAAGTTTTGGTAAAATTAATTTCGTAGCGAAATTCTAAACAGCGCTCAGGAGAGAAAAAAAAAACGTATTATTTAGCTTTATAGTAACATCAATTTAAGTATACTGTTCATACAACATGACTGATAGTGCTTATTAAATTAGGAGGAGTTTATTAATAAGACATATTAGTAACAGTTTTAGTTTTATTGTTCATTTTAAGAATGAATTTTTAAAATTTGAAATAAATCATTCCAGAACATGTAATACAAATTCATGGCTTAAATAAAAAAAAGTACAAAACGAATAAAAGAAATCACGTAGTATATAAAACTAATATAAAACAGCTAAAAGGCTGAATTTGACTCTAAATAGCCTTTAAAAATGCATTGTTGAAATTTTATACTTTTATTAATGAATCAGGCATTTTTTGTAGATAGTAAGAGGCTACGCATTCCCCAGTCGCTACGCTCACCACCAACCTCTGTAATTGTTTCTTATTCATCAAAGTTTATATCATTTTTTTTTTTTTGAAAGTCAATATTTTCCACAAAAAAAGAAAAGAACACCATCCTTTTAGTCAAGAACATTTTGTCAAAAAATATTTATGTTTGTCCTAACGAAATGAAGGCTTACCTGAATTTAAAAATTAGTTCTTTGCATTTGAAAACAAAATTGAATGGAAGGAATACATTGTGGGATTCAACAACGAGAAATAATATAATTCGTTTACGAGACTTTCACTTGTGAAAAAGTTTTCATCTCACTAATTTTTTTTTATATTTAAAAATTTCTATATGAATGTTAAGATTTATAACTGGCACACAACATCTATCTTTCTCTCTCGAATTAAAAATAGGTTCTTTTAGCAAGTCAAATTTCAGCCAAATAGTTGTATTTCAGTGGACAGCAGATCAGCTCGCATGGTTTTTTTCGTTACAATTTCAACGGTTAATAATTCTCGAACTAATTGAAGTCAAATTAATAAAACAATAATAATTTCTTTCCTTATTAATAATTCGCTTAAATTTTATTTAAGGAACCTAATGTACGTTTTTCTTACTCGATTTTGCATGAGGATTCCAAAAATATGGATTAAAGACGGTGATTACGAAGCACTCTGAAACAAAATAACTTTATATCTCATTCAATTATATTTTTCTGTCTTACCACTTCTCTTTAAAACTTCTTCGTCTCTCAGTTTTAAGTACCGATATCGAAGCTACTAGTCATTTAAAGGTTAAAAAAGAAGATTTAAGACTAATAAAACGATACTCTCGAACATAAATGACTTTAAACCGAAAATAAAATACATAAAAAGAAGTGATTTAGAATTTTTGTTCGGACTTTCAGCACTATAAAAGTATATTTTTAGAAAAAAATCAATAGCTTTAGAGCATTTCACCCTTTGATGTTCCAAATGCCCTTTGGATATTTCATGTATATTGAAATTTCAATGACCGTTTTTTTATTTTCAGTTTTTTATTACTTTATTTTTATGGGTGGACAGTAAAATAAATAAAAGGAGCAAGATATTGCATATTTCCTCCTGAGGCATAACTTTGAAAATTTTTAAATCTTGCCCTGGAATCTTCATTGATTAGTTTTACATCTTCATGACCAAGAGCTGTAATTAAGTGACTCAATACTTTTATGAACATTTTTTTTTAATTTGGAACACAATTATGTTCACTTCAAAAAGTATTTTACAATAAAAAATTAAAATTTTAAATTGACAATTTTAATTACATAATCATTTCATTATTTTCATAAAAACAAAAATAGCAAGGCAAATTATATAATATATATATTATATAATATAAATAAAATTATATAATATAAATGATATAATATAATCAACTTCAATAGCAAACGGGTTCAGCAAAAATTTCTTCGACTTCAACTACCGAATCCACAGCTCTGTCAACAACCAGGGCTGTGGAATCATTTACAATACTGAAAGGTTTATCTCGACTCTGACTTATACTCAATTGAAATTTCGACTAAACCCTAAAAAAAATATCCCCATTTTTACGTAATAAATTGTAATTTCAAATTTCATTTTTTATCTTTTATATATGCAAGACTGCCAACTTTCTACTCTTTTTGTAAAAATTTATTCTAGTGGTAGCTATATTTATGCTTTAATCCATTATTTTTTATTCCTTTAAACTTATTTTCCGCACCACTACAAACAAATGATTAAAAGTTCACATGCTTTGTTCCAGTTCTCACGTAGTGAAGCTTTTAAAATGATGGCAAAATTATCGAAAATTCTGAAAGCTTTGGCTTTTAAATGTCTACCGCTCTGGAGAATATTTTACAAAAAGCGTAGTAGTTGAAAGACCTGTATATGATTAGAGTAGGCGGTTTTTTTTTAAATTTAAATTACGTTTGATATTATCTCAAGACAAAATTCTTGATGGGACCATCAAGATATTTTAATGGTTTATGTTGTTTTCTTGGTGGCCTAACACTATTTGATAGTAACCATCATCCAACAATTCCTATCATGTTGTAATGGATTTTGATGAACTAACAAACTTCCATCATTTCATGTTGGAAAATGATATTTTACTATATGATGGTCAACCAACATGTTATGTTAAAAAATTTTTGACCAATAAATTCCATCATCTCATGATTCAAAATGTTGCTTTAGTATTATTATGGTCAATCAACAAGTTATGTTTGAAATTCTTGGCCCAACAACTTCCCCCATTTCATGATGGAAAATGTTGCTTTAGTACTATGATGGTCAACCATCAAATGACTTCTTGGTATTGGTGAACCAACAACACCCATCGTTTGATGGCGGAACGTATTAATTTACACTTACTTGACTAGTAACCTATCAAGTAGTATTTGCTGTTAATAATGGAGTTTTTCATCCTTAATAAACCCATTTATAATAAACCATTTCACAATGAATAATAATGTATTCTTTTTCTCATGCTAACGATATTGTAATTTTTTTCAACATAAAGTAATGTTTACATAACAACTGTATTTTAAAAATAAGAATTTGTTTGGTTATAAACACCAATTGTCGGGTAAAATAAAATTAAAAGTTCATTCAACGAAAATTACCAGAAAAAGTCTATTACTTTTTCTATGAGGAGAGAAAGAGTAAAGTGAAGATGATGCCATAATATCGACTATAATAGCTGTGGGGAGAGTAGTTATCGACCATGTCAACCTTCATCTATGAAAAGGTACCCCGACATAGAGTCGAGTTAACATGTCTTATATACTAGTGAATTGTAGTTGTAATTTTGCAGTGGTAGATACGCTACAGTACTCCCCCACCAGATAGAATTCGATAGATTCTGTGATAGAATTCGATGAACGAATACCACTAGTTGATTCATTGCTGTTTTTTGTGAGAAGCCGGGAGAGCTATATTAAGATCACCGTATTTTTTGAGTGCTGAATGTGAGAGGTGTATTAACTTCACGGTCGTAGTCGCTCCTGTGTTGCCGTTAGCAGTCAAGTATATGCAAGCCGACGTTGTGCGTGATCAAGACGAGAGTGAGTAGCAACAGTGCGAGGAGGTGGATAATGTCGCAGTCACAAGTAGCAAGTCAACTGTTCAATGTGTATCATCCATCGAAGTAGGCGTTACTGTCTAGGTAGGCGAGTTCATATCGAAGTGGGCGTTACTGCCAAGGTAGGCGTGTTCACATCACGTCCGAAGGTCACCAATGTGGGGTACCTTTTCATAGATGACGGTTGACATGGTCTGTAACTCAACTCTCCCCACATTGGTGACCTTCGGACGTGATGTGAACACGCCTACCTTGGCAGTAACGCCCACTTCGATATGAACTCGCCTACCTAGACAGTAACGCTGAATGTGAGAGGTGTATTAACTTCACGGTCGTAGTCGCTCCTGTGTTGCCGTTAGCAGTCAAGTATATGCAAGCCGACGTTGTGCGTGATCAAGACGAGACTGAGTAGCAACAGTGCGAGGAGGTGGATAATGTCGCAGTCACAAGTAGCAAGTCAACTGTTCAATGTGTATCATCCATCGAAGTAGGCGTTACTGTCTAGGTAGGCGAGTTCATATCGAAGTGGGCGTTACTGCCACGGTAGGCGTATTCACATCACGTCCGGGTCACCAATGTGGGGAGAGTTGAGTTACAGACCATGTCAACCGTCATCTATGAAAAGGTACCCCGACATAGAGTCGAGTTAACATGTCTTATATACTAGTGAATTGTAGTTGTAATTTTGTAGTGGTAGATACGCTACAATAGCTATACAGCTTTCAACGCAGATGACACCGGAATTCTCATAAAATCCAAAAATAAATGGAAGACTGGTGCGTCAAGTGGAAAACAGCAGTTAACGCTGAAAAATCACAAATTCTAATTGTACAAAAAAGATTTGAAATATTTCCACAATGAAAATCAAAACTTTTTTAAAATTCAAATACCAATAGTTCAAAAAGCCCAATTCCAGATCACTATTATGACTAAGATGATGTGAGTGTCCGGCAGTGTTGTAAAACACACTTTCTTCTCTTGCTTCGGTGAATAACTAAAATGATCATCGCTTGTTAAGGTAAGATCCACTGTTTGAAGTTAAATGAAAGAAGCCCGCCAAGCGAAGAGAGTGTGATTGACTCAACATGAAGCCGAGTCAATTTTAATAGTCAATTTTAATGGGCAGTCTTGAAGGTCCCAACAAAAAACATGATGGTTTGTGATGGAAAATTATAATTGGTAACCAGTAATTTATGTTGGATCGTGATGTTTTTTTTTTTGTTGACCCATTATAAGAATTCATGCTATGTTGGCCCAACACGAAATGGTGGCAATTCTTAACTTGTGTTGTTGGGCAGATATGATGGCCCCATCACGCTGTATGATGGTTTCTGATGGAAATTCAAGGTGGTAACCATCCTATTTATGTTGGTCCATCAATGGAATACCATCATGATTTAATAATTTTGTACTCAATAATCAAATTTGAAAACAATAAGAACTAGTTAGCATCAACTAACACTCTCACATACCTAAACGCCTTCCATCAAAAAAACTACGTAGTAAATATTCTTGAGCTAGGAAACTATTACAAATGATACATTTAATTCATTTTTATTTTTAGGATTAATTTAGTAATTTAGTTAAATAAATTTGGTCAAATTAAAAGAAAGCTTATTAATAACTCATGCATAACTGTAGTATTTTTTTATTCAATAATTTTCTGTGTTCTTTTTTAATAATTTAGTTAAACATAGACTCAAATGTTCTAATATTATTAATTAAATTTGTGATAAGTCACACTTTAAAAAATTTTTTATAATATTCATTCGAGTATAAATTTTGTTTACATAATTCATAATATTCCTCTAAATAATTTTCAAAATATCAAAAACCTTATTTTATTTCTTTTATGTTGCAGAAACTAACCTTTTTTCAACTGGAGTCAGAGTCGAGAAAATATTTCCAACTCTAACTCCCATTCCTGCAAAATTTTATGCGACTCCGACTTCATAGGCCTGATAATAGCACTGACGGCATTTTATCTCTTATCTCCCTCTATTTTTACCCCCCCCCCTCCTCCGATTGCATTTCGAAACTAATCAATTGATCCCAAGAGCTCAGTTTCAGGTATATTCTTGCAAGTAATTAACATGTTCCTATTAATAATTAATGAGTTTGACTAGGAAACCTTTCACTGGAATAAAGTGCTACATTATAGTCATTTTCATCAGAATAAATTAGTGTTACATCCCATTGAAATAATGCTTAACTTTAGTTTGTTGGTAGAAAGTTGTAGTTTTCAACAAGACATTAAGGGTATAAAATTAATCATATTCAACTTTTGATGTTTTAATTGACAGTAATGTCTTAAAGAATGTTGTGTAGTCGTCGTGCATATAAGAAACCTTGTGAAAAATAAAGTTGAAAAAAATAGAAAAGTTATCAAAAAAGAAAAACTTTATAGACATTTGACGAATCATTTTAGAGGACGGAGACATGAATAAAAACTTCCAAGACCTATTTGATTGTCGAAAAAAAAGAGCATTTGAAAGGCAATTATTGGAAAAATAAAACTTTATCTGACGATCAAACAGGTTTCGATGTTTCTGATTTTTGCTATCATCAATTGTGATTCACTAGATTTCGATAACGTATTTATTTTTTTCCCTTGCTTATTTTTTCCTATGTGTTTACTTTTTCAAATCAAATTTCGACATTGGGCCTGAATAGCCTGGTCGGTGGGGCACTGGGCCCATGTCCGAGAGTTCGTGGGTTCGAATCCCACCGGCCGAAGACTCCCCGTGTAGTAAAGTGACTGATGCATGTTAAATCTGTCAAGTCGAAAAAAGTCCTCCATGTTTCCATAACAAATCAATACCTCTGAGGGTACTGGGTTGGAGATCGATCGTTCTCTGATTCAGGTCAAAATTACGATCCGTGGCTGAATGAATGGATGCATGAATGGGTCCGCCCTATAAACAGGTGTGGCAGAATTCTTGGCCATAGATGGCGCCACTGGAAAAACAAGAACAATCGCACCGCTAACAATCGCACAAGAACAATCGCTCTGCCTAAACAAGGCATACGTCAACAACAACAACAAATTTCGACATTGAAAACTGGATAGAAACTTCGATAAAATTAAATTTAGTGTAAATTCAAATCAAAATATAAAGTTTCATGTTTATATAATAATATACTATGCATAATATTTACATGCTTCCATATAATTTTTCTTTATAACTATTGAACGTGTGAGGTTAGTTATCTTGAAAAGCTTTACCCGATTTCTTTCCCCAATTACAACACTCTTAATTACTTGTTATTAGAAGCCAAATGGATTTTTTTCCTCCAAAAATAAAAGATCGCGCTTTTGGAATTTATATTTTAATTCTACGAGCTGTTTCTATTATTTGTGATGTTGATTTATGCGTCTTTTTTATGACACTCTGTATTTTGCAATTATTTGTGATGATAGTTCATGCTACTTTTGTAATTGTACTCTATTTATATTTTAATTCCGTAATCAGTGTCTATTATTAGGGGAACCGGAAAGTAATGTCGCTTCGGTGCATTTGATGTTTGTTATAAAGATTTTATTTTTAATCAATAATGTATCCACCTTTGTTAGCAACGACCTTTCAATGCTAGATCAAAAATGAATTGAAATGGATTGGGGAAAAAAAATGAATTGGTTTTTAAGATTAACGGATATTTAATGCCCCGAAACGACATTACTTTCCGGTTCCCCTCATATTAATGATGTTAATTTATGCCACTTTTGCGATTACACTCGACTTATAATTTAATTAGCCAAATAGTTTAAATTATTTGTGGTAATTTATGCCACTTTTGTAATTGTGAACTCTATTTATACTTCAATTCCAGGAGCAATTTATATTATCTGTGCAAATTTATGCCAATTTGGTAGTCGAAATCCATTTTATTTTAATTCACTAATCTACCATTTGTGATTATAATTTATTATTATTATAATTTATTATGTTGTATGCCTTTTTAATATTAATTTTAATTAATTGATAATTAATTATTTTTATACATCTACTAGTCAGTCAATCAATGTTACGTTATAAAAGGAAGAAAGTTTTAAACAATTATTTGCTACTCTCTAAAAAAACAGTAACAGAAATTATATTTTAAAATTCATGAACCAAGAATAAAATGTAACTTATCAACCCAAATCCTTCATCGCTTGTCACAAAATTCTCTTTTCAAAATAAATCATATTTTATTCATAAGAATTTTAAAAATAACCATTTCGAACACAACCCTCTTTCGACTTTTAAGATAATGACATCAAAATGAAAAAAAAAAAAGAAATAGAATTATTCTCTGAAAAGTTTCCTCGCCAATTGAAATGTTGTCCAGATAGATCAAAGTGGAAAATGTTTGGCCAAGTTGATTCTTTCTTTGGCTGATTCAGCGGCACGGAAACAAACTCTTATCCATATTAGACAAGATCTTCTTGAATTCATTCTCCGGTCACGTTTTTATGAAGAACTCGGAAACAACTATTCCTTGACTCGCATTTTTTACGATCGGTCGCCAATAAGCAGAGGAGCCTCAAGTATATACTTAGTTCCAGGAATTTTATTGGATATTTAGCACTTTTTGCAAACATTATTTTTCTCTCACACAACTTCAAAACACACACAACAAAAACGAGCAAGGTTGAAACAATAAAATTTAGATTGCTTACTAAATTTAAAAGGTTTAAAAGGATTTTCGATTTCAAAAACTCAGATTTTTATTTTATTTCTGAAATTGAAAATGCAATTCGCGATCGCAACGAACTATAGGGGGCGTTGTTGTATGAGACTAATACCTGCGATTTCTATATGAACAGTCATTCAGTTACTCTAGAGACGTCGTTAATGTAGCACGTAGCATTGCAACGTTCCTTCTTTATTGTGGCTAATTAAATTTAAAAAAGAAAAATGCTTGATATTCTTTCTTATGCAAACGAAAACAAAATGGTATCTCTTTTTATTAGAGAAGGAATATCCAAAACACATCGGAAAAAAATTTGTACATTAACAGAAAAAAATATGTATATTCTTATAAGAGTTAAAACCTAATGCCCGAGAAATAGTTTTACTAAATTTAATGATATAACATGAAAGGCCCATTTAAACTTTACATTCTATAGTTTTAAGAATCATATTACTTCAAAAATTAAAATGAACAAAAAGTATACACAAGCCTCATAATTTTATGAAATTTAATTTTGTAAACACATTATTTAGAAACTAAGAAACGTAAAATAAAGAAAACTGACGAAACAAAAACAAAAAAACAATTCTTTTTTGTCGCCATTTTTAGTGCTACGAAAATTCGTCTTTGGGATTTGCCAAAAACAAAACAAGATGCAATTTTATTTTTTCAGGAGGGAAATATTTTACCGAAGAAACGAAAATGTACCAATTCCCACAACATAAAACTTTATTTGGGTAAACGTACGTTTTGGAAATGTTATTTCATTTGGAATCTTATTTATCAGAGTTCATATGGCGATATGATTGTTTTGAATCTATGCTAAACTCTATATCGGCTCATTTTCCACCGAAATCCGATTGACTACTTAAATAAAGTGTTTTATTTTATGAATTGTCGCATAAATTTTAAGTGTAGATTAGCGGCACTTAAAACCGCCAAATCTGTAGCGGCGGTGGCGTTAATACGTAAGTACCGAATTTTTATCCCATACTTTTCTGAATCATATTACTTCAAGCATTGGAATATACAAGAAGTATACATAAACACATAATGTTATGCCATTTAATTTTTCAAAAAAAGCATTTTGAGAACAATTTTTATCAAAAAATTATAAACTAAAAAACGGAAAATAAAGAATTCTTAGGATAAAAAAACGATTTTAAGAATTCTTTACATTGAAATAAAAACTTTCATATTGTTTCTTTTTTTATTATTCTTATAGTTCTTAATCAGACGTAAAAAAAACCACTCTGTAGAGAACCATCATCAAATGAAAAAAAAATATTTACAAGCATATTTTTTATTGTAAAAATCATTGCACTTACCTGATTTATAATTCCCGGAGAATTCCAAAATGATAAGTTCCTTGTTTGAAAACTTTATTCTCAAATAATAGATACATAGTTTATCCCTTCATTACTTTTAGATAACATACTACACAGCAAAATTTTATAATTGATATGAATTTGAATATGTAGCTAAAAACACAATAGCTGAATTCTAGTGGAATTTATTCTTTCAAAACTAAAAAATACTTACCAAGAAAACGATTAAAATTAATTAAGAATCAGCACAAATGGCACTATTTCATGTAACTTGGATAATTTTTTATTGTTGTTTTCCGAATTATATGGATACAGAAATTTATACTATTCTATAACGAAGAAGAATATGCTATAACTATTACAATTCTGTATGTTCTGAATTCATATTTATTCACTGGAATGACGAAAGCAATGTTGACTTCACTTTAATTCGTAATGAATTGAAGACAGAAGAAATGCATTTTACCTTAATACTCACATCTGTAACAGTATCCGAAATCGGAAGTCATCAGTTGCAAGTTTGTTGATAATAGAAATTAAAAAATATTGAGCAATTTTTCTTCAAATGTTTGGCGTGTTCTGTTCCTGAAAGATTTACTAATATTTTGGAGATTTTTTTCAAGTTCTTCGGCCTTTTCCTTAGGGAAATTTTGTTTCTTATTTGCTGCTAGAAAATGGCGTCTGATTCTGTCAACGATTTTGATGCAACTAAATGAAAACGTGATAAATTAATGTCTGATATTTACAGGCTCCCGCTAGACGGCGTACTCGAGCGTTGCGATCGCGAATAATGGTTTACAGTAACAAATTAAGTGTTTTATAATTTAATTCTACTTATGCTTACTATAATTTATGCATGACGTAGCTGTAATTTAAATTGAATGATGCCTAACAATTTTAAAGGAAAAAGAGGCGTTTTAATGAAACTTGAGAACCAATGCAGGTCGATCAGAAATACAATGATTGTCGATTCTAATGACATTTTTGTTTCTACCCTGGAATACTACCTTCACTTTTACTTACTTTATTACAAAGCTTTTTTTCGTGTTTTTTTTTAAAACTTTTTTTTATTAGTTGTCAGCTGTTTGGAATGGAAGTTTGTTCGCATAAAGGAGTGAGTCAAACATACTAGAGTTCTGGTGCTCGAGAACTACTCGAGGTTTTAATTTCGCATTTTTTGTGTGAATGTGTGATAAATTGTTTCCCATGGAAAAAAAATACGGGAACTGTTTAAAGGCCAGAGTTAGTGAAACATAGTGCATAGACATGGAGGAACACATTTTTCTTGCTGAGCAATACTTTAAGTCCGTCATTCTTTGGTTGTGTAATTTTCCGTTTGGGTGACCAAAATTGACTACTCAGATTATGTGATGAATCTTTGTATCCTTATTCAAAAATTAAAAAAATGTAAACGTTTATACCAACCATCTCATAGCCACATACGACGACAGAACAACACATTTTTATTGTTTGAAAAATAATATCCCTTTGCATAACTTTTGATCAGATTTTCAAGGGCAAATTTTAAAATTTTTGAAAGTTGAACTTAATACGCCATAATGAGTGGAATTAGTTAACGTAGTTTGTGGGCCTCATTCTGTAACTTAAGAATTTATTTTTCACCCTATTGCTAATTAATGTTATTGGCGAAAATTATTGAGAGACTTTCTAAGTAACTAAAAGCTACAGAATAAATAGAAAAAATGAATGCAAAGCTAAGAGAAGGCCAAAGCTCACTCCGATATGTTGCACCAATAATAATGATGGTATTGATTGAAAATTAGATATTTGTCATGTACACTGTTAGAAATTTTTCGGCAGAGATAATTAAATAGCAATTTATTTCATTGTTATTTTAATGTAGGCCACCAAAACCGTCCAATAACCACAAAAAATGATATTCCGTGCCAACTAGGACCACTTTATGAAGCCATTCTGTTTCCGTGCTGCTAGGTACATACTGTAGCTGAGGTGGCTAATCGGACAATCTCATGTCCAGCTGAACAGGAGTTTGAATCCCAGTGTTGGCACCACATTATTTGTTCCATTCTCTCAATATATGAAGAGATTCCAGTGTCTTGCACTCTTCTTCCATTCTCTCAATACATGAAGAGATTCCAGTGTCCTGCACTCTTCTTCCATTCTTTCAATACATGAAGAGATTCCAGTGTCCTGCACTCTTCTTCCATTCTTTCAATACATGAAGAGATTCCAGTGTCCTGCACTCTTCTTCCATTCTTTCAATGCATGAAGAGATTCCAGTGTCCTGCACTCTTCTTCCATTCTTTCAATGCATGAAGAGATTCCAGTGTCCTGCACTCTTCTTCCATTCTTTCAATGCATGAAGAGATTCCAGTGCCCTGCACTCTTCTTCCATTCTTTCAATGCATGAAGAGATTCCAGTGTCCTGTACTCTTCTTCCATTCTTTCAATACATGAAGAGATTCCAGTGTCCTGCACTCTTCTTCCATTCTCTCAATACATGAAGAGATTCCAGTGTCCTGCACTCTTCTTCCATTCTTTCAATGCATGAAGAGATTCCAGTGCCCTGCACTCTTCTTCCATTCTTTCAATGCATGAAGAGATTCCAGTGCCCTGCACTCTTCTTCCATTCTCTCAATACATGAAGAGATTCCAGTGTCCTGCACTCTTCTTCCATTCTTTCAATACATAAAGAGATTCCAGTGTCCTGCACTCTTCTTCCATTCTTTCAATACATGAAGAGATTTCAGTGTCCTGCACTCTTTCACCGCGTGCTATTGGAATACGAATAAGTGTCGCATCGCCCACAGATGTCCGTTTAAGTTTTATTTTTATGTTTTAAAACTATGCAATTTTTAAATGGTTGCAGAACTGTGTCATTTTTATTCGTGTTTTTTTTAACTGTACCAGATGTAAATGGATTCAAAACCGTAGAGGTAAAAAAAGGATTCTAACCATACATTTTGTGCTTAATCGGATGGACAGACTGAAGCCGGTTATTTTACCGTAATTTCAGAATGAAAGAATTCTAACAGTGTAGTTGTACTTCTATGAGATTGCAATTATACTTTGAACATTTGTAGCTAAATAAATCAAGGTATATTTTTCTTGAATGCCATATATCATTCCTAATTGTAATATGTATAATTATTTCAAATTATTTTTAAATATCTAAAAATTGCAACCGAAATAGTTTGCGTGAAGGGTAAGTAGTTATCTTAAGAAGACGCGCAGGTGAAGTCCTTCATGGCTATTTCAACAGAATCTGAAGTTTAGGGAAGAAATGAGTGTAGGTAAACACAAAAGTAAATGACGAAGTTTCAAATTATTATATATATATGGATTATTTGAGCTAGCACAAGGGGGAAGTTACCATGTAATAATTTGTTTACGTTTTGAAACTTTGAAAACTTCAACTTTTACAGTAGGCTTACCTGGTCTCTTTTAAAATACCCATGGAGGTGAAGCAGAATTTGAACTGAGCAGTTTTTCACGCCATATAGTGTCCTCTTAAAGAGTGCACTGCTTTGCAATTGCTTTTGTTATTTTTGCCTAACTCAATAGTATGTATATCCGAGAATATTTTTTTCTCCTTGAAGTGCAAGATGAAACTCATAGAACAGATAAAACCCATTTTGCATTATCGCACCTGAAGATGAAACAGAAATTCTTCATCTTGCACCTCTTCACTTCGTAGGGAGCATAAGGCCTTAGTCGTGACTCTTCATCTCACTCTGTACTTTCTTTTCATGTTTTGTTCATGGTCTTTAAATAATTCGTCACGTAATTTTAGGTTAACCCCTCTGTCGTTTACCTCAGAGGGTGTCTAATCCAGCACCTGTTTTACTATGAATTCTTCCGGCTTTCTGATAGTGCATTCTCTGATTTCTATTTCTATCTGTTTTTGCTTACTGATTTTGAATAACTCATTGCTAGATATTTTGTGTAACCATTTGAATTTGTTATTTGAATCTGATACAAGTTGAATATATATATATATATATATATATATATATATATATATATATATATATATATATATATATATATATATATATATATATATATATATATATATATATATATATATATATATATATATATATATATATATATATATATATATATATATATATATATATATATATATATATATATATATATATATATATATATATATATATATATATATATATATATATATATATATATATATATATATATATATATATCCTTCCACATTTTTATGTTATTAAAAATAATCTTGATTTTCCTGGCATTTTTTGAGGAAATAATTGTTCCTCATGCACCTATGTTTTCCTTAAAGAAATTACACATCTCTTTATTTGAATAAATATTTCTCTATGATTCCTTCTTTGAATGTGTTCATTAGTTCAGAAAATACAATTCTTACTTTTAATTCCCAAAATACATGCGTGATAAATAAATAAAAAAATGTAAATGTTCGGTAAAGTGAGTTATTTTCTGGAAACCGTGAAGGATAAAATCCATAAGAATATTCCTTTTGGAGGAATTGACTGCTAAAGCAATGGATCATATAACTGGATGAAAATTTACTCTGAAGGATAAGGAACATCGTTTTCAAAAGCATGTTCTGTGGATAAACGACTTTTTCTTCCGGGGAAAAAAAACCCAGATTCCGGCGGAAACTAAATCAAGATTAATGTGCGGGACGTCAGTTAAACCCTTTCCTAGGAGGATACACAGCTTATGAGAAAGTCTTTCCTCCAAAGATAGATTCCTTTCGGATGAAGAAAACTGGATATTATTTCCTGCCTTCATCAAATGTCTCTTTCTTATAACATCAATATTTCTTTTTTTCATTTCTTTCTTTTTTTTAATTAAAGTAAATTTAAAAATTTAATTTTCTAAATAAATAAAAAGAAATATATAATGAACCAATACTTCGAGGTTTCACTCATTTAATTGATTTTTCCTTAAATGCTTATCTATTTTATTTGTTTCTGATGGTAACATGAACTCAAATCATCTTTATCTAAGTCTTGGTTGAAGTAAGTTTATCCGGTAAAATACGAAATAGTTAAATATCGCAGATTTAGTTTAAAGGACAGAGTCAATTACTTTTCATTCCAGATGGTAACATAAATTTAAATCATCTCCATTTTGTTATAGAAAGTATTTTAAAAAGAGGAGATGTTAAAAGGGTGAAAACAAATCCTAATCATATTTTCAGTAAAAATGTTGTAGATTCTTTCGATTCTTAGTCACTGAAAAGGGCCCATTTGGGTGTCGTTTAAAAACTTGTAATAGAAGAACACATAAAAGCAGTCGAAAGCAAATTTTAAAATCCTCTATATTCTACCTAAATGATAGTCCAATACATCATTCCTGGGGTTTGAATTAGTTAGGAATTCGTTATTTAGAAGAAATAACAATGTTTTACAGATATTTATGAGTCTTAACTATTCTTATTTGTAGGCTTTTAAGTCCATGTAAAATATGAAGAATTTTATGGCATGTCCATTTAAACGAGCTAGGAATAGAATGCATTTTACTGTTTGTCAAAATATGTGTTGTAGCAACTGGATTGATTTGAAAAAGCGTAGAATGAATTAGTAATTTATTATTTGTGGTGAATAAGTTGATAAACTAATAAAATATTTAAAACAAATAAGCACCTATTTTTGCACTTAAAATGTTTTTTTTTCTTCTTCTTCATTACAGATGAATTGTTTGGCTGGAATAATTTATTACGTCATTTCATCATTCCTACACACAGCTGCTCTAAGTAAGTATGATCCCTCCCTTTACTCCGTATATCTCATCATCGCCCCGCTATTGAAACTCGCTCATTCGATGTTAAAGAATGGCTTTATGTCAATGTTGGTTCCATTTTTGAAATAAAGCTGTTAAAATAGGGTCAAAGAAGTTTTTAGGTATCTACATTTAATTAAATTTATGTACACGTATCCAAATTTCCATTCGTATAAACTCGGTTTTTAGTTGGTTTATTCACATTTCAATACTACCTTACTACTTGAAAATTATATTTGGAACAAAAAATTCTTAGAATACTCAATTCTACAGTTCAGAGTTAGGAGTTGGTTTAATACAACAGTTTTGAGATTTTTATTCTTTCACGAACTCGTAAATTGTTTAACATGACTGAATTCGAATGTAAATAATAACATTTTCCTTTTATAATAACATTTACATTTTCCTTTCCTTATACATTTTCCAATTTTTGTTATCTCGATGTTCCTTTGTTTTTCGAGTTATCTTATTTGAAACTGCATGAGTGTGAAAAATACTACTCTAAAGTATAAAAATACGGACAGTCGTAAAAGGGCTCTCTGAATTATTATATTTCAATAAGAATGATTTTTTCGTTAATTGAGCAACAACATGATTTAATGAGAACTTTGAAATAAAGTAGTTTACTTTTAATAACATTTTCACGCTTTTCAATTTTCTTAACAAAGCATTGCATTCCAAATTAAAAGAGCTTCGCGATCGAATAAATGGACCGCAGCAATTCCCACTCCATTCCAAAATCTAATTTCCGCTCTCGTCTGCTTTCATAATCGACCTCTTAACTTCCCCACACCGCCCACACACCCCTAGTAAATGACAAGAACCGTCCACAAGTCGATTATTTTCAATAAAATTCGCATTTACTGAGGCGAAAGACTGAAAAGCCCGTATGATGGAATTTCAAGAACAGATGTTAATAAAAGGTTACACGATAGAAAATTGCAAAACGACTAGATTATTAAATTTAGAATTTGTTCAATTTATTCAGCCTCTTTTAAATTGAAAAATTGAACACACATAGCCTTTGGAGTTGTAAATATTTAAGCTCCTATATAAGTGCTATTACAAAATAAATGCTGCTACAAAGCCATTATTTGAATCAATCGCTTGTTCTTAGCGTTTTTGGGGAAACTCGTCAATTCAATTCAAACTTTTAATCTCACTGTAAATGAATTATTTGTCTTTAAAGAAAGAATTCAGCTTATTGAATTTAGAATTGATGCCATGTATTTCACAGTCGTCTCTTTTAAATTGAAAAATTGATCACACAAACCTCTTTCGCTGTATTCAAAATTTAAGTACTTACAAAGGTAAGTGTCATTACTGAAAAGTGATATTGTACAATTCCAAAACGAATGTTTTTATTTTATAAAGTCATTATTTAAATGAATGAAGCATTCATAAACGAAGTCTTGGGACATATCCGTTTAATTCTGAATTATTTGCTCTTTACTAAAAGAATTCAGCCTATTAGATATAATTTGGTCGACGATTGTTTTTATTTTTATTTTTTTTATTTTGAATTTAAAATAAAAAGTTGGACACAAAATCTCTTGGTAGTGGTTAAAACGCAATTAATTTATGAAACCGTGTTCGTAGACAGAGAGCACTGGCTTCCTCAACTTAGCTCAATGGGAACATTGAGCTAAGTCGAATCCTAACGATGACTAAATCACTCACGAATCGCAACGATTATTATGTTAACGTAAAATCTCCCCAGGGGATAGAATCTCCTTGCCTTTCCGTTTAAGTTTTCTTAGTTTACGCTGTGTTCGAAATATGATGACGACAGAGTTTAATATTTGTAACCGTAAGTTTCATAAGAGCCGACTTCTTACTATTGGTTTTAAGAGTTTCCTTGTATTTAGAATTAAGTTAAATATTTTAAGCTAACGGTGTTGAGCATTTGTAGCCGAAAATTTCATACGGAAGAGTTGTTTAATGTTTGTTCTATGAGCTTCCTTATATTCTGGGTTGGATTCAAAATTAAAAAATATTGGTAGCCACAAATACGAGTTAATAGTTAAATGTCAATTTCAGGAGCTTCGTTACATTTTGAATTGAGTTCAAAATTAGAAGGTTACAATTATAAGTAGCCACAAATTTAACAAAAATGAGAAGTTTCTCTTACGCCTGATGGAATCGACTTGTGTTTCAGGTTGGGGTCGAATTTTCAAAGCTATGCCTTTGAAGATTGGTAGTTGCAAATTCAACACGAATAGACTGTCCAATGAAGTTGAATAAAATAAATGCACATATTTGTAAATCAAGATTCTTTAAATTGTGTCCCCTCATAGGGAGTGTTTGTCATTGCAGGCAAGTGCATCTTCCAGTTCCAGAGTGAGCAAAGCGAGAGGGGAAACTTCTCGTCTCCCATGTTCCCCAACAACTACTCCGAGTCCCTCGAGTGCATTTACAACTTCCAAGGAAAAGACCACGAAACACTGAGGCTCACTTTCCACCACTTTGATCTGGAGGCACCATTCAAAAAAGGGTAGGAAATCAGTTGATTCACTCCAAATACAGGTTGTTTATAAATTCCCGAGCCCATTTTGATGTTTAATAACTCATAAAATAATGAAGATATAAACAAACTTATGGCATTTATTGATGGAATGACTCATATATTTTCCTTTTCAGGTTTGAATATCTTTACTTTTGTAAATATCGTCTGCACGTGTGGTTAATTTCAGATAATTTCATTTTCCAGTCTAAATATCTGTACTTTTCTAAATATCGTCTGCTCATTAATTGCATTTTTCTCTCTTTTGTTTTTGGCAACTATTGCAGTGTTATGTTTACTTTTGATGTGTTTGTTCTATGTAGTACTTTTCTATGTGATGTTTTATTCGAGCGGATATTAAGAAGAATGCATACACACCACAAGAAAAAGCACAGATTTTATGGTGGTTCATAGAAACGAAATCGATAGTTCAAGCACAGAGAAATTGCAGAAGAATTTACCAAAAAGATTCTCCATCCAAGCAGCATCTTGCGGCGGAAAAAGAATTTTCAAGAAACTGGAAGTATCACAGATAAGAAACGTTCCGGACGTCCCTGCACAAGTAATTTTGACGTTGAGCGCGTCAGACAGATATGTCAGACAGACATTTTTAGACAATCCTAGAAGATCTGTGAGATCAGCGGCAAGAGAATTGGATATGCCAATTTCGACCGTGTAGAAGGTTATTAAGAAACAATTAAGACTGCATGCATACAAAGTTCAAATTGCTCAAGGTTTGGAACCGGACGATAGGCCTAGGAGGATGGCGTTTGCAACAGATATGGTAGAAAGGATAGAAGATGCTGCTGATTTTCTGAAGCGCATAATGTTCTCCGACGAAGCATCCTTTCATGTTTCTGGCATTGTTAATCGCCTTAATGTGCGCATATGGGGATCTGAAAACCCCCATGAATACCGTGAGACACAAAGGGATTCCCCAAAGGTTAATGTGTGGTGTGGACTAATGCACGACCGAGTCATTGGGCCTTTCTTTTTTACAGAAAAGACGGTCTTATTAGTCGTATACTTAGACATGCTGGAAAACTTCATATTTCCACAACTAAAAGAGTTTCAGCCACATGTTTTTTTGCAACAAGATGGTGCACCACCTCCTTAGGGTATCATCGTTCGTAGTTCTTTGAGGGACCATTTTCCAGGAAGATGGATTGGGCGAGGAGGTCCAATTCCTTGGCCACCCAGATCACCTGATATAACGCAGCTGGTCTTTTTTCTTTGGGGATTTATAAAGGGCAATGTTTACAGGAGGATCGTGTCGAACATTGATGACCTAAAAGCCAGAATTACAACTGCAATAGCCTCTGTGGATGCCGACATGCTTACCGCTACCTGGCGTGAAATTGATTATCGACTTGATATTCTCCGTGCGACGAAGGGGGCACTCGTGGAAGTTCGTTGACAAGGATCATGAAACTTTTTGAGTCTATCTAACCATTTATGTTATTAATTTTAATCTATCTTTATTATTTTATGAGTTATAAGGCATCAAAATGGGTGCGGGACTTAATAAACACCCTGTACTTGAATCAATTATTCTAATCACTTAATTTGTATTAATTGGTAATAATCACTTTAAACATAGATTCAATTCTACTCTGTTGGTTTCTATAAGTAAATAAAAATAATTTATTATAGTTTGTGACTTTCATTAAGTCGAGCAGATAAATCTCTCATATAGATAAATTTAATATATTTTTATTATTATCAAATGCCAGTCGTTCGGTTGCTATGTCATTAGACCACGGTCTCTCCAAAATTTCTCCACTTGACTACAGAAAGAAGATTGAGCATCCAAATGCAAAGCAGTTATATCCTGGCCAGTCTTATTAAAAGAACAAGCAGGAGAGCCATCAATGTTCAAACAAAAAGGATGGAAGCGAAGATAATTATGTCTCTCAGGAGTTTAAAAGGTTGTAACAGCTGCAGAGTCAAGAATAAGCTGTGGTTTAGAGAAGGACCACCTTTTGAGTGGAAAACCTTGGAGTACATTCCAAGGTTTTCCACTCAAAAGATGAAAAACCGTTTCACGGATAAGGCATTTGGAAATCCTAACTGTTTCCAATTTCAGCCGAAGGTTTCTGAGGAGCCAAAGACCCCTTCTTGGTAAGATAGTCAACCTTCTCATTCACCGCAATGTCACAGTGGGAGGAAATCCACTGATTATAGTAATTCTCGAGCAAAGTCCAACATTTCAGAGTTCTGGGAGACTCTTTATTAGAGGAAAGAACTTACAGTGCAGTCAGGGAAAAAAACACTACTCTGATCTTTCAAAAGAGTCTCATCGAATATCAAGTTATTTGGTTGTTACAAAAATGGACTGTTACTTGCCATCAAAATGAGTTGTGAAATTTCCAACTTATGTTTTTTATCTTCTGAACCGTTCGAAGTCTCTAGACCTTATCAAAGTCCAGAAACACTGCAAATACAAAATATCGATGATCTTTAATAGGTTGACTCAGGAAGTCAGTCTGTTAGGCAGTACACTGCAATCTTCTGAAGCCTGTCTGAGTAAATTGTTTTTTTTTTCAATATGCTAGTTCAGGCGAACTAGCATATTGCGAACGATCTCCAAATTAATATGCACTGGTAAAATAAATTAAGAGAATTTGCATATTTTATCGAATTTCATGAAAAACACTGAACTGAAAGTAACTACTTCTAGACCAAAATACAAATCTTGTACATCAAATACGTAAGCGCACACGCGTGTGTAACAGAACCAGAAGAGAAACAGGCTTTATAAGTGAGCTTAAGTTAAGATGCATTTCGTTCGCTAGCACACCTTGGCGAATTTCTTGGTGATATTTTGCAGCAATAGGTCAAATTCAAATTGTAAAAGTAAGGATGAGTAACCACCAACGTTTAGATGAAGGAATGAGTTGAGGCCAATCTCAGATCCAGATTTGTAGAGAGTTCAATTTAACGTCCAGCGTCGAGTGTATAACTTAAGGAAACAGTTCTAGGATACAGGATACATCGAGAGAAAGTCCGGGCAAGAGCCCCGACGGCCCCAGAAGATCACCATTTTTCCATTATAGCGAGGCGTAACAGAGGGGCTACAGCTTCTCAGCTCTCTCGTGATTTGTATGCAGCCACAGAAACCCATGTATCAAGAGTGGCTGTTTCCAAATGATTTCATGAGAGAGGGTTGTTTGCAAGAAGACCTGCTGTTCGCATTCCGCTCACTTCTACGAACAAGAGAGTTCGTTCAGCATGGTGCAGAGAGCATAGAGATTGGAGTATAGATCAATGGGTGACAGTTCTCTTCGCTGGTGAGTCCCGGTTCAGCTTAAACACCGATTCTCGCCGTACGCTCATATGGAGAGAACAATGGACCCGCTACGTACCCTCCAATGTCCACGAAATTGACCATTATGCCGGAGCTGGTTAAATGGTCGGGCAGGCATCATGTTGCATGGCCGCACATCTCTCCATGTCTTTGAAAGAGGCTCTGTGAAGGGTGTGAGATATCTGGATGAGGTCTTGGAGCTCTATGTTTGCTTTTTCAGGGGTGCAGTTGGCCCTGAGTTCATTTTAATGACGATAACGCGAGGCCACATTGAGCTCTTCTGGTCGACGAAATTTTTGAGAGTAAGGACATTCGCCGGATAGATTGGCCAACTAGACCCCAGACCTCAACCCTATACAGCATGTCTCGGACGCTCTGAGGAGGGCAAGCGCAACTCGCTACCCCATCCGAGAACCATCCAGGGAATGAGAACAAAGTTTGAACGAGTGGGACCAATTGTCACCGGAAATGATAAACTGCCTTATTTCAAGTATGAAATCACGCTGCAAGGCCTGTATAAGGGGACCACACCCCCTACTAACCATTTTTTTAAAATTTATTCTGCTACCACTGTTTCATTCCTTCCTACTCCAGCGAGTGTTACGCACGATCATGCTTGTGTATTGCAATTGTTGAATGGTAATTCGTTTTCTATTGTGTCAATGTATGTACATATCAAATTTAATTAAAATCGGTCCAATAGTTCTAGAAATAATAAACCAAGTCTACAAATTCTTATAATTTCTTACACAAGTGTACTATATTTTCATTAATTTGATGAGAATTAACGTACAGATGAGACTCAACTGATCCTAATCGTCTGAACAATTACTTACTCTATTCGAATAAATGAAACGGAACAGGCGTATGAATGAGGTTCGATCCCTTTTAAATGACTCTTTTTCATTGATTCTGTTTAATCATTTTAACATTTATTTGAATCGTTTGCTCTTATCATTTGTTTGAATCAAATTATTTTTCTTAAATTTCAATAAAATAATTTTTTTAAAGTGTTGTACTGTACAAGTTCTTTCTGTGTAGGTATCTGCAACAATTGATCCCACTTATAATACGCAATGATCCTGGAACTCAATTTCACTAAGAAAGCAGCCTCTTAAAATCATAATTTTCGAAAATGCACTTTTGCAGGTGCCTCACGGACTATGTGGATGTGTCCACGATAACCATCGTAGGTAGCAAATTCCTGGTGGGACGTTTCTGCGGCAATGACATCCCGAATTCCATGCTCTTCATGAATCCTCGGGCGGAGATCATCTTCAAGACAAACCACGTGATCCACAGCAAGGGATTCCACGGATCCTACCATTTTCAGGACGAGAGTAAGATTTCACTTTATCACACAATAGTGAGTTATTTTCATGGTAAGGGGCATCTCTGTCAGGAAAGGAATGTACACACAACTTTTGCTTTAATTTTACATAATACAGTAGTATTATCATTTTGAATCATTCTCCTGAAAGTAACTTAGCATGTACAATTGGAAACTAAGAAATATGAGAACGGTTCCATGCTTTTTGGAATGCGATTTTAAAAGGTAAATGATATTTCTGAGTCCAGTAACGATAAATTCTAAAAGCTGTTTCTTCTACACATTTAACAGCATACATATTACTAATTTGGGTTTAGCTGTACAGAATTAAAAAAATATCACCTTAAATAACCTTTGTTCTAATGATCATATTTTCCTGAACTAAATGTTAAATGGAAGTCTCATGAGCTATTCTGCTGATTTCGTTCAAATTTTATATTTTGTTATTAAAAACTTCATTATCTAAAATGATTTAAAAATTTATAAACCTTACAATTCAAAGTTGTTTCGAATCTTATTGAACGAAAAACAATAAAAGCAATTAAAAACTACTTTTTACATGGGATTATCTTTGGATGAAATAAATTTATAGCTTTTTGATTCACTTAAGAAATTCTTTAGTTATGGCGAAAGATGCTAAATGCAAAATTAACTTTAAGGGCCCCTTTATATTATCGTCCTAACCAAACTATCATCACCGTATTTCCGAGATTAAAGTTATTTGTCTAAAAAATAGGAATATTTATTGAAAGAAAAATTATTTTCTTTTGTTTGATTCTTAGCATAAAACATCATAGGCACTAATTAATTAGCGTGTTAAAAGTCAGAATCTCGGACCAATAAGCCTGAGTTCCTTTAAATAGTATCCTGTAAGAACTGTGGTGTAATACCTATCCGAAAAAACTCTAAAAACTGTATGAATTGTTAATTCCCTATCGAGCATTCTTACACACTTCAAAGGCTGTATTTAGCACCAATAATTTCTAAAGCTTACAGCAATCTGCTATTCGTTGATGATGTGTTGTGTTTTTTAGAGCTCCGTAAATTAGGCGAATAATTAACGTAATTATGCAGCTAAATTGTGAAAAATGATGGTAGGGCATATTTTAAACGAATAACAAATCTTTTTCGACCATTATTAATAGAAGAAAGGGCTAATAATTAAGCTATTTAAAAATATGGCGGTGTACTTCTTGTCGGATTTAATTGACCAAGCATTTTTTAGTATCATGTAAGCTTCAATCCTCTTTCCTTATTGATAAAAAATACTGATTGTGCTCGATTATTTGCCAAGTACTCATAATTTCCAACTTCTTGTCAGATTGATTTGACAAACTACTCATATAAACTGTTACAAAATGCATGAACACTTTTAGTTTTAGTCTCTTAAGATTTACAAAAATACGTCAATTGTATAAATTGATTTCATGATATCGCATCCCGCAAGAACAGTGTCATAACTCTAAAATGCAGCATTTGAGAAAAATCAACTTAAAGAATATTACAACACTTATCCTGAATTAGACACAAAACTGACACAACTGCCCTCAGCTGGATAAATTGTGAGTTAGAAATGTGACACTTTTTGAGCTTGACGGGACACTTCATACATATTTTTCATTGACTTAACCTCAAAATTGCTGTTTTTTGACTTGTGTCACTTTTCTTTTCTGGGGTGAGATATTTAACATTCATTTACTTCGGTTTTGTTCGAATTCTGTCTGTGCTGTATGTACGTTTGATTAGCACACTAATTATGTTTTAAGAAATATTGTATATATGCCCCCTAAATTTATGATTCTGGCTTAATATTGTATCATTAAAGTAACTTTTCTGTATCAAATCTTTCTATAATTATAAATTTAGTCTTACTGAATAACAAACATGGAACTATCTTTTGCTTTGGTGTAGTGGAACACTTAGTAAAACACCACTTAAGTGTGAAATAGTTGCCTCCATTTTTTGTGTTCAGATACTCGAACATTTTCAAATCCGAAAATTAGATCAAAAGTTATTCAGCATTTCGGCTTTTTATTTTGCACATTGTGCAACGAAAACTATATTAGTAATACATATGCTGTATATTTTAAGCCAATCTGTTAAAAAGTGAAGAAGTTGTAAGATCTGCAAGTTTAAGAAACTTTATTTTGAAAAAAGGAGTTTTGAAGTTGGAAATTTTTTTTTATCCATACTCCCATCCAGTTTTTTACTCAGAAACTTTTCTTCTAGATCAACTTTAACACCATGATCACTAATAAAAAGGTTGCAATAGTGTTAAGAAATCAGGCAATCATAAGCAACTAAAAAAGCAGCACAACAAGATAAAAAAAAAAAGCAGGAACTTCTTAGAGTTGATTGTTTTCCCGACTAAGTTTTTAATTTTTATTATAACCAGAGTACATTTTAAATATTTTTTCATAATGTTAATTTAAAGTATTTTTTTTTCTTCTTATTCTTATGATTAACTTATTCAAAATTACTGCTGTATTGACTGGTGATTTTAATGTAAGTATAAATACTAAAGAAGGGAGAGAATTTGGCGACGTCTTAAGAAACGTACATTGGCTGAAATTGAAAACCAATCCAGCCAATTGAACGACACGAAGACAAACATCAATTGATACATTTTTTTCTACTCATGACTTGAAATGTTGTGGCTTTTATGAAAATCTATCCAAAAGAAGAAAAAATAAATACATTTAACCAATAAGTAACAAGTAATCACAATGATGCGATCACAATTTTCTCTTTTTTGTAACTAATTTTCATTATATTCTTATTTTAAACATTTTATTTACTTATTAGTTTTAATTTTTGCTATTAAGAAACTTTTCTTAATTTGGTACAGTTTCCAATTTAATTACGCAAAAGTAGTTTTGTTTAAATAAAAATTTCCTTGAGACCTCCCGCCCCCCATTAAGTGACATGTTCCATCATTAACGAATTGGGTAGCAGAGCTTAATAATTCTTTTTTTGTAGAAATGATACCCCCACCAAAATCGACCATGAACGTTAGCAATTGTGGCGGTATAGTGACAGGAGTGGGTGGAATAATTGTCTCTCCTGGCTATCCTTATTATTTTCCAAAGAATATCGAGTGTATCTGGCTTCTGAGAGTGGACTATCATATGAGGATCTATGTTCGAATCATCAAGATGCAGCTCTACGGAAGTATAGGTAAATATTCACTCCCCCATTTGCATGTTTACGAAAACTTCTCTCACTGAAATAAACAAATCACTAGTAGAAATATTTTCAATGTAAGTTTACAATGTGAATATAAAAGGGATTTATTAAAAGGACACTGTACTGCAGTAAAAGACCTTCCAGGCAAATTCTCAATCAATTACGTTTGTAATTTAAAGTACAAGATTGTCCAGTGAGTCTGTCATCATTTGCTTGATATTTTGAATGGTTTGCTTTTAGTTTATCTGAACTCACGCTTTCTATACTTTAAACTTTAAATGACTAACAGAGGTGGGGAAAATTTAACCATTAAGGGTTTCTCCGCTGGTGTAGCGTCTTCATAAGACAGTCTATACTCTATTAAAAATGTTTTTTTTTCATTTGTGACGATTGGAATGTTTTTCAATTGAAAATTTAGAATATAAAATATTACACAACTTCCTTCATTTTTTACACATTAAATGGACGAAGATTTTACTTAAGGAGATTTTTGAACTTGCAAATACATTTTTAACTTTTTTTCTTCCAAATTTTGCTGGTGGGCATAGTCCCAGATAAATTCTTGATTGGAATAAAAGAAAATTTTTACGATTTTCGTCTGTAATTTGAACCAATAATATTTAAATTGAAACTGAGCATTTTTATTTTGTACTGTATAAACTGTTAATCTTTAAAGAAAAATAGGATTTTAATATTTATATGGAGAAGAAAACCATGAAATCTTATAAGAGGTTTAGAACAATGTACGGACATTTCCTCTGATCCCCCTCATCATAATTGGTCAGAAAGCATTAGATTCTCAATCTCACTATCTGTAGTCTAATCTAAATTCTCCTTTTCCTTCTTATTAATGATGCATGAAGAAGAATTTTTACTTAATGTTAGCCACTCTAAATAAATAAGACGTCCAGTTCGTTTGGTTAGCTTTTATATATTTTCTAATAACATTTTTATGTGTGCATGAATTTTGGTAGTGTGTAAGGTACTGTTATCATGTGCGTAAGGTATATCAGTAAATTTCGGGAAAAAAATCCGTTTTAAGATGTTTCCTAAAGAGTTTACAGCATATTTGAAAATTTTAAATTTAGTTCAATCTGAGTCTATTTAATGCAAGTAAATTAAAAGAACTGAAATTTATTTCATATTTTAAAATATGTCACAAGGAAAAGTCTTAATAGCAATTTTGAAATAGCAATTTTGAACGAACAATTTTGAAATAGCAATTAAAGAAATAGCAATTTTGAGCGCCTTTAGTTGAGCGCATTTCCAATCGATTTGTGTATACTACCCACAAACTATCAAACAAAACAAAACTTTAAATTTAATTTATATAAGTTTTGTTCTTGAATCGCAATAAAGAAATATTAAAATCCACATAATTAGAATAAAAAACATTTTATCTATGTCTACGCAAACCACAAAACTGTGATAATAATGCATGCTAGGCATTCCTGTGATGGATGTTCAAAATTGTTAAAGTGTTTGAGATAACACTTGGTCAATATTAGTTTTAATTAAATCAGCTAATTCATCATCTCACCTCTGTCACCCGCGATCATATATTACGCTCCTTAATTGTAATTCTGGGAGAAAATGATGCATAAAGCGTTGGTATTCTGATCGCTAATTGCTTTATCTTCAAATCTAATGATATTCCACTAAAAGAACTAATAATTGCTGAATTTTTTTTTGTTTTCAAAAATTAAAATTAATCTTTACTTTTTTTTACACTTTTTAATATTCAAAATGTACATACCTGTTTCTGATGGACTCAGATTTCTGACCCCCAAAATATAGGGGAGTATACACAATCTGGGAAATAGAGTCCTCATAGTTTAGTCAGGAGAGCGGTCCAAAGTTTGTACCCCTTAATATTAATTTTACTTTTTGCGTATTTTCCCTCATTTCGGAAACTTTTTAAGCAAATTTAAAAATTTTTTAGCACACTTATAAAAGCATTTATCCAAAAAAAATAAATTCTACGGAAAAAATACATTTCAGTATACATTTATTATTTTTTGTTATTTTATTAAATCATAGGCCAAAAAATTTTTTAATTGTAAGGTAAATAATTTCTTACATAATTTTAAAGTGTATAATTTTGCATGGCGAAATAACAAATTTGAATAAAATCGGTTGAATAGTTCCAGAGAAATCGAATTTTAACTATACTATTTTTTTAAAATTCATTTTCTCTGGAACTATTTAACCGGAACCATTCACTCTACACAACCATGGCCAAGCCTATAGCTTGATTTTTTAGAGCTCTATTTTTTAGCAGCTCTGGCAAGAATGTCACGTAATTTTAACTCTGGTCAGAAATCGTGGAAAAAGCCTAGGTGTTTTACCGACGATTCTCCAATTTTCCACATTACAACCATTAGGAGGACTTTCAGCAGTGACAGGATTGACATCATACACCCTTCTGTATATACACGCAGACTATTTAGTCACCTGCCAGGATCGAACTGTTAACCCCCTGTTCTCCAAGAAGCGGCGTCTTTACCGACTGCTCTTATGCACACCAACTATTCTAAGGACAAAAGACTTTTCTTGGCTTTATTACAGTTGTTGTCTAAATATAT
Source organism: Parasteatoda tepidariorum (assembly GCF_982258835.1). Classification (NCBI taxonomy): domain Eukaryota; kingdom Metazoa; phylum Arthropoda; class Arachnida; order Araneae; family Theridiidae; genus Parasteatoda; species Parasteatoda tepidariorum. The sequence continues at coordinate 104,215,842 of NC_141763.1, forward strand.
ATAAAGAAATCTAATGATGGTTTCGCAGTTTTTCATCGTAAATGGCGCATTTTTATTGGCCAGAAAATCACATGGTAATATCCAGTTTTTTCACATTAATTTTCATATTTTTTGGTTGCCATTAACACAAAACTCATATAAGTCATAAAGATATTGCTTTCCGAAAAGTATTTTTGTATCGCTAATTTAAGGGTATTTACCTGTACCGTTACTATTATGCTTTTAATTTTGTTTGTTTTCTAAATGAAAAGCTTATTAGGATTGTTATTATTATTATTAACCTAATTCTATGTAACATTTTAAGATGAAGTTATTTAAATCGGCGTCCGATCTGATTAACCGTTTCACAATTACTATTTTTTGATACATTAATATACTAATATGAATGACGGTTAAAGAGATTCGTTTAATGATTTAGAACATTGTATTTAAAATACATCAGTCCATTTGGTAAACAAAAATATTAAATTACTGTTGTGAACTCACCAAATTTGTTACAATAATGTATTTCAATTGTGAATCTTATATATATATATATATATATATATATATATATATATATATATATATATATATATATATATATATATATATATATATATATATATATATATATATATATATATATATATATATATATATATATACAGTAAAACCTCGCTACAACAATATTTTGCGGACCAAATAAGAATATTGTTGTAGAGGGATATATTGTTATATCGAGGGCCCACATAATTCTGGGACGCAATGAGATTTTTTGAAATTTAATGTTATATATTCATTAACTATAAATATATTTATATATTATCGAAAAAATTAATTTGCAAAGTGTTTATTACGGTTAAGCATTAAAAACAATTGGTAATAAATACAGAACATAAGATTGTAAACTTACCTTAAAAAAACATTTTTATTGAAAAAAATCAGATATTTTTGTTTGTTTACTCATTTTTCTGACTGTTAAGTCAACCAACAAAGTATGCATAGAGTCCAATGCCCGAAAATGATTTTCATTTGTAAATGGAAGACTTGAGAAAAATGTCTTTAGAGATTTTACGGATTGAAGAGCTTCATGGGGTGACAATACGGACTGTGATACACATGGATCATCATCACCATCTTCTTCCTCATCATTATTTTCCATTTCATCCGTAATTTCAGAGAGAATCTCTTCATCACTAACTCCTGCGAAAATTGTGAGATCGTCATCGGCAGTTAAATAGTCCTCCACGTTAACACCATATGTTTTACCCATTTTTTCCTCAAGTTGGGATAAAGATTTTTGAAGATTCAAAACAGATTCTTGATTATCTGAAAGATCACTGTCTGTGGAATTTTCTTCACTATTAGAAACAATTTCATCTTCCAAGACACACAAACCGGCCTTTTTCCAACAATTTTGAATAGTTTTTTCTGTTACCTCCCACCAACTACCAGCAATAATATCACATGCTTCCTTGACATTCACAGTTTTAAAAGGATCTTCTACTTTATTTTCGATGTTGACAAGTATCGATTCAACCAAACGCTTCCTGTAGTATCCTTTGAAACACTTGATTATGCCCATGTCGAGTGGCTGCAAAATCGAAGTGCAGTTGGCCGGGAAATAAACAATTTCGACGTTGTGTAGTTTTGGAATTGAGGTATGAGCGGTGCAGTTATCAATTAATAAAGCAATTTTTTTCTTCCTCTTTTTCATTTCTTTATCTAACATCAACAACCATTCAGAAAAAAACTTAGAAGTCATCCAAGCTTTTTTATTGGCTTTATATTCCACTGGAAGACTTTTCACATTCTTGAAACACCTCGGCTTCAATGATTTGCCGATAACAAGAGGTTGAATCTTGTGTGTCCCTGTGCTATTGGCACACAGAAGAACAGTCAATCTCTGCTTTGATTTTTTTCCGCCGTAACATTTTTCACCCTTAAATGCCAATGTTCGATCGGGAAGGAGTTGAAAAAACAGCCCAGCATCTGCGTTATAAACGTTCTCTGGTTTATACTTTTGAAGAATATCTGTCATCTTCTCTTGCTTCCATTCATTTGCTTCGTTAATCGGAGCAGATTTTTTCTCTCCGTGAACTTCCTGGAAAGTTATTCCATGTCGATCCCGAAAACGCATTAGCCTACCATTGCTAGCTTTAAAAGTTTCGTTCCCTAGCATTACTGCGAATTTACGTGCTTGTGTGCATAACAAGGGACCATTTATCGGGATATTTGTTGCTCTCATCTCTTGAAACCATTTTAAGACGGCAGCATCAATGTTTTCATTAGTTGCGACTTTTAGTCGTTTACGCTTTGGATTAATTAAATTTGAACTTACAGTATCTTCGATCTGTTTTCTTTTCTTTAGAAACGTTGCAACTGTAGATTGAGATAATCCGTATTTTCTAGCTGCATCAATCTGTTTCATTCCATCATCAATATCTTTAATAACGTTAAGTTTATCTTGAAATGAAAGTTGCTTTCTCCCTGCCATTACACTAGTAAAAAATATCCAATACACTGAAGACTCACCAAGCTGAAAATGTTAGCAGCACTAAATGCGAAAAGTTCTGATCGTAGAATTTGCGCTAGCTCATGAAAACACCAGGTGTAGTTTAAATCAGGGATTAAGTGACAGTGATGAACGATGACCAATGGTCAGTATACATTTTTTTCTCCTCCTCAATTTCAATAAACGTGCTCCACCCACCTTCTACAGAAACAGTACCTTCTCAGGGTCGCAGGTGTTACTGTGATGTGTGTGGTCATTTATGACTCATGATGTTACAATGGTGATTTCTTAAGAACTGAAGGAGGCAATTCTAAAACATGAAGCTCTTAGGGTGGTCTAAGTACCTCAACAGTGGGGGAATGAAATTTGAATACAAAAGCCATTCTCTGATGTGCAAAGAAATAACAGTGGGGTGAAAGATCATAACCAGCAGTGACCGTTTTATCAGAAAAGATGAAAAAAATGGTAAAAGATGACAAAAAGGCATTTTACATTATTTGAAAACCAGTAAAAAAAAATGGAAAATAATGTTGAAATTTGAAAAAAAAAATCGTTTTACAGAGGTTTACTGCTTCAGAGAATATCGTTATATTGAGAGGAAGATAGCATTAATCCATATGCAAGTTTGGCGGGACCACGGAACATTATCGTAATAGAGGGAGTTATTGTTGTATCGGATATCGTAGTATCGAGAGTTCACTATATATATATATATATATATATATATATATATATATATATATATATATATATATATATATATATATATATATATATATATATATATATATATATATATATATATATATATAGTAGGATTTCAAAAATATTTGTATGCCCACTAATAGATATTAATATTATCATAAGGGAAATATTTGGGCATGAGATTTGGTGGCACAAGTGTTCCTTTTTGTACATATATGTTTAGTAGAATAATTTCAACTGTTCTGTGCCATAAAACAACAATTATTGCAAGCAATCATCGGGATTGGTGAGCGTCAACGAACAGGGAGCTCAGCCCCCTAGTATTTGTACAAAAAATAAATAGCAATAAAAACGCATAAGAAGGAAATATTATTAGCATTTATTTATAGATAGAAGAAAAAAATTAATTTAGAATTTTTTTTTTATTGAATTGTCTTCAGACTCTTCGAGATGCTATGCGTTAATTTATTTTGTTTCATTTCTTAAGCGAACTGTCCAGAGGCTGAATTGGCCATCTATGATGGCTACTCCAGCATATCGTTCAATCCGAATCTTATGCAGAAGTACTGTGGAGATCTTCGATACTACAAGAATATCGAGGAACAGACTGCGCTCTCTGCAAGGAACAGGCTCTTGCTCAGGTCAGATTTCAAACAGTTGTGTTTAATGCACGACATACGCCATCACTATTTTAGTACACTGTTGGAATTTTCTTGAAAAAAATGGTTAAATAACAATTTATATCATTGTTATTTTACCCTCTTCAAACAAAACAGTCAAATAACCATAAATAAGATGGTATTCAAACTGTTAGAAAAATCGCTTATTAAATGCTCTGACCCAATACAGTTAAGCAACCAGAATTTTATCTCACCAACTAAGCCCATCCAATGAAGTTCCTTACTGCTTCATATCATAGCCGAGGGGGCCAATGTGTCAATCTCATGAACGGCGATTCCAGTCCCTTCATCACTTGAAGAGTTTCCAACAAAGCCCATTGCATAACGAAAAGCCTTGATCCAATGTCCAGTTAAATTCGTTTTGAAGCCATACTAGCTCTAAAAATAAACGTATAGTTTTGGTTTTATAATCACATTAGTTATAAACTGTTTCAAAACCATAAAGGTAAAATATTACCGTAGATCTTTACCATAGACTTTACGGTAAATTGCATGGACAGACTGCTGTCGGTTATTTTACCATAATCTTAGAATGAAAATTCTAACAGTGTAATAAAACTTTTAAATTGTGTAAATAAAAATAAATAAAAAAATTAAAGCCATATTATAGTTAATTGTGAAATAAAAGTTCTTCGACTATCAATGAAAAAAAATTATCCAGCGCTTATTTTTTTAATATTTTTCAAGAATGAAGATAAGAAACAAGGATTTTACAAAAGAAATCGCAAATCTATGAGAAAATAATACAAAAACGAATTTCAGAATTCGACAAATCACAACTTAAGAATGGTGGGAATCTTTCTTAAGTTGCGTACACCTCCTTTTTTCATCAACAATTTTTCAGATTTCAAATCAAATTTTGTTCTTAAGTCTCCTAAATACTAATTTTCTACCCTCCCTCACAATGTGGGTACTTTATGCCTTCATTCTAGAGAAGGACTCTAAAAATATATTTCAAGGGTAGGTTCTACGAAGCACCATGTACATTCTTTTTAAAGATTATTTATTGTCTGACCTACTAATTATAATTTGGCCAAATTGAGCTCAATGATTTAAAAGTGTTGTGTTTTACAGATTCAAAACATCGGCGGCTCAAATCATGAAAGGAGAAGATTTAGACAAGAATGCTGTTGGTTTTAAAATTATCTGGACTGCAGTAGAATTTCAAGATGAGGGTAATTTTTAATATTTATTTGGGAGATTTTGCACTTTTACGTTAGCTTCCTTTTACGCTCCCGTACGTAAGATTGGAGCACGTTAATTTTAAATGCTTTACGTTATGTTGCCTTGATTTACTCTACTAAGACAAAGCTACAAGCACTCTGTTTATAGCTGTGTATTTAAGCTTACCTCCTTTGCCTTTGATCTTACAACATTTGATTCATTAAATGAATGAATAATTTTATTGGATTTTATTTAACTTTAAGCTTGTCTAATTGCACTAATTCCATAAGAAACTAGATAAATTTTCGCTATTTTAAAATTATAAATTATATTTATTTAATCTATGCAATTTAGTTAAACGAAGTTAAATAATCAATAGAAGTGCAATAATATTTTTTAAGCATTATTATTAATAATATTAATAAGATGCATTCTTTATCGCTGAAGAATTCAGAATTCATCAAAATCTATAATAAACCAAATTTTTCTGCTCACAGAACCGCAGTTTTATGCAGAGCAAAGCATCTTGAATCGTATACCACAGCTTTAAATAAATAGTCAATATCTATTGTAAATGTTTGCTTTGATTTTACAGCCTAAGTTTAAATGATATTCTACTAAGTTAGTGTTTTTAACTTAAGGGTTTTTGCAATTATTTTTAAAAAAGTAATCATATTTCAGAAGGTTCAATGAGCTATATAAAGGAGCAAATCTCCTTAAATTACTTTCGTGATACTATTTTGATCATTGCATGGGGACACTCTATATAATTTAATGTGTACAAAATTATATAGTGCAAACGATAATTTCAATAGCAATAATTTACAGAGTAATTAATCCCCAATCAATAATTCAATAATTCATTCCCAAGCATTAACAATTTCCGAGCAATAATTTCCAGGGTAACTATAAATACAAAAATGAGCTACTAAGCAAAATCATATTCTATATAGATGCAAAATTATACAATTTAAGAAATTTCTGAACAATATGTATATTTTATTTCCCCATTCTTTATTTTAATGCTTTGGTGCCTTACGTACAGTGCGTAAAATAAAAACCGAACCAGTTTGAATAACTTTTGATCTAATGATCTGATCTTCACCTTCTAAGACTCAATCTTAACGGCTAGAGGGGGTGATTTCAAAACTGCTAATTAATAATTGCAGACTATATTTTAAATTGCAAAATCAGACACAAAAGCGTATTTTCTCTAAATAAATATGTACCTTTTTTACTGCGGATTCGGATTTCTAACCTCAAAAATTTAGGGGTTAGCCGCAATTTGGGACACATTGTCCCAATATTTGATCAGGAGAGCACTCCAAAGTTTTTACCCCTTAACGTTAATTTACTTATTGCATATATTGCTATATCTCGAGAAATTTTGAAGCGAATTGAAAACTTTTGGACACAATTATAAAATTTCTTTATCCACATGCAAAAATAGTTTTTAGTAAATCTTTATCATTCTTTATTATTATTTTAATAATGGTCGAAACAATTTTGAAGTGTATACAATTTCTTGCATCATTTTGAAGAATCTAATTTTACATGCAAAATACAAAATTTGAGCGAAATCGGTCGGATAGCCTGAGAAATCGAATTTTAAATGTCTGACTTTTTTGAAATTTAGTTTCTTAGTTTAGTTTAGGTTTTTTGCATAGACGAAAAATTGTATTCTATATCGATACAAAGTCAAGTGATTTATGAACTTTCTTAGCAATACATTTATTTTTTTATCCTGGTTCTTTATTGTAAGACTTTGGAGGCCTGTATAATATATACGTACAAACTAAATCATATTCTACGTATTCTAAAATAGCTCAGATTCTAAGATAATTTAAGGAATTTTTGATCTAATAATTTATGGAAAGGCTCATAATATTTTTGAACGATGTTTCATAGAAACAAAATCATAGCTTAAGTCATTTTATACAATAAAATTTTTATTCTCGACAATTTTTTACCATAAATTCGCATGAAGAGTCTTTTTTTCTTGTTACCTAATTTCGCTTGCTTCAGCTTAATTTTTTTAAATTTATATATTCTTGAAAAAAATGATGAGTTCGAAGTTTGGAGAACTAAGTACCACTTACAGCATTAAAAATTAAAAAAAATTGAAAACAATTTAAACTGATGTAAAAGCTAGAGGTAATTCATAAGGCTTATCTTTAAACTTATTTTTTATCCTCTTTTGTAACATAATTTAGAAAGAAAGATTATTCAATTATTATTCTTCATCATTAGGATAATTTCTTTTATTTTACTTCAAAGAAAAATATTTCCTAATTATTAAGTATGTTTAATAAGAAAATTTTAGCTCTTATATGCTATTGTCCTTTTCGATGCTTATTTATATGATTATCAAATAGAAGAATTTTTGTGGGTCTTTTCATTTTATTACATTTTTTCCTGGATATAGTGTATTTAAAATATAATTTGTAAATAATTTTAATGATTTTCAATGTAAGCAATATGTATTCGTACATATACTATTGGTCAAAATGTATTCGATATGATAGCATGAAGCAAAAAGTGTCAGATTTTATGAATTCTACTTCATACTACTCTCTCAGTCATGCCTTAAAATTGTTTCTGAGAAGAACGTATCATTAAATGAATGCATTCAAAACGAAGACAATTTCAGATAAGAAACACCGCAAAACGGAAACTACTTTATTAACAACTTTTTTCACAAATTTTTTGTTACATTTATACAAATACTTGATCTAGTCTAATTCGGTCTTGAGGATTTCAAATCTGAAATTAGCTTTGTTCAAAAGCTACAGACTCTTTTTAAAATGACATTTCTTTTTGTCGAAATGTACAAGTTTAGAAACGTTATATATAACGGAGGGTCGCGTAAAGGTTAGGACAAAGTTCTAGGGCAATTAAGGCACATCATTAGGATTAAAAATGTATAGAAACCTAAGCCCGGAAATGTCATTGTACGCGGCTTGGGGCATTTATCCTATTATGATCTGTTTAGGAGCACCCAAATAATAGGAAATAATTATAGTGTTCATAATAGGGACGTGCCTAAGCTGCATATCCGAGCATAAGTTCTCATGCAATTCTAATCTTTATGATGTTCCTCAACTCCTATAGAAGTTCTTCGCAACATTTATGCGATCCCATTGTTATATAGAGCGTTTTTAAACTTGCACATTTCGACAAAAAATAGACTAAAAATGTCATTTAAAAAAGGTCTGTAGCTTGCGATACAAAAGTAGCTAAGATCTATTTCAAAAAATGCAGCAGAATATGGAAATAAAGAAAATGGGTTGCCTTATTGTTATCTTTTACTGATTATTGTTTATTATGACGGTTGATCATTCATTGAAGTTGATTGTCTATCCAACAGCTGATAACCTTTGATGGATTTTCTAACACCTTTTAAGTCAGTCAATTACTATTTTTTGAAGAAGAACTGTCTTTAAAAACTTTTTGCAACATTCCAATAGCTTTTGTAGCAGAAATTTCAGCTCAAAAAAAATTTATGTGTGTTATTTCACCGTTTTAAAAATTTGACAAATTGAAAATTTTTCTCTCATTGAAAACTTATATACTTTTTGAAAATAAGTTAACTATTTCTAAATGATTATAGAAGCTGCAAAAAATTTGATAAAAGTTTGCAATCTATGTCAATAATTAATAAATTATGAATGGAACAGTCTAGTTACTTTTTCTTTTTGATCAGATTAGTATATTACAATCTGGAAATTGGTTAAATCGATTAAACAGAAGTCCCCAAAAATTACGCAACAAAGAAAAAAGTGAATCTTCTGTTCAAAACCTGGTAAAAATGAGGAACCAATATTCATTTTTGGTTCATAATTTATTCAAATGAAAATTATTTAAGATTTTAGTCCAAACCATAACTGTAACGTATTCCTTTAACTGATTTTCTCTGAGAACGTTATGAATTCCAATATTAAAGCGTTCTTTTTAAGGAAAAGCAATTAAAATTTAACTTAAAATTCTAATTCAAACTGTAACTTAAAAGATTGTTGAGAAAAGAATGGTCAGTTGAAATGGTGGGCATCAAAAATAGAATTTGAGTGGAAAATGAAACTTTAAAACAAAACTTAAAAATTTTGGTACACACTATTACTGCAACAATATGTAACTATTTCAAAAACTGTACAGGATTTTAATTTTATGGGTACCTTTTTAAAAAGGGAAAAAAAACTTTAAATTAAAACCTTATTATTTCAGCTTACTCTATAGCCAGTAATAGATAAATAATTCAAATTTCAAAGTGCCATTTTTTCTTTTTAAAAAATTGCGCAAAATTTATGATTATTATTATTATGTAAGTATATATGTCAGACAAATTCTCAAAGATAGCAATTTAAAATTTTAAATTAAATTATTTCAAATAATCGCATTTAAAAACAAACTTAAAAAAAATTCACGCAAATTGTTGTCACAGAAACACATAGTCGATTCGAATTTCTCGAATCTCTTTGATTAAAAGAGGGAAACTTTAAAACTAAACATAACGACTTTAGTTCACGCAATTAATATTGCAACAACAGCATCTAATACATTTTTTAAATGCATTAAAATTGAATTTTAAAATATCTTTAAAAAAATCGAATTTATTACAGAAAGTCATTATCAATTAAATTTTTATTTTCATTTATTTATTTTTATTATTATAAAAATATTTTTATTTCTTTTAAGAATTTTGAGGTTTAAAAATTTATGGCTAGTATTATGGTATTCTGATATACGAAATAAAACTTATAATTTAGTCAGAACTACCATAATTATCCTGTGAAATATGCTGAAAGGAAAACGTAATAAAATGGGAGACTACCGAATAGAAATAACTATTTTATTAGAAATACCATAAGTGAAGTGAACAATGCACAAAACGAGTCTCATAGAAAATAAGAAGAAACTTTTAATCTAGTGGTCGGATTTTCCCAAAGATGCAGTCCACATTTGAGGGGGCTCATTTCGAATTTTTTAATTGGAAAGTTAAAATCATTCCTTTTGTCAAAAAGTTTAAATTTTGAGTTATATATATATATATATATATATATATATATATATATATATATATATATATATATATATATATATATATATATATATATATATATATATATAAATGAAAAATGAAGATAAAACAAAGAAAAATTATAGACATATTAAAAAAGGGGGGGGGGGGAAATAATAAGTAAAAAAATAACAAACAACAGTTTAAAAAAAAAGGATTAAATTTTATTTAAGAAAACCGGAAAAGAAATATATAATCTTTTCATCAGCCCACACGATTATATCCGCAAAATTAGAGTGCTTTCTGATATTGTATCAATAAAGCCAAAGCAAAATATATTAATACAATAGTGTGAGGAGCACTCAAAAAATTTTTTTTACCAAAATTACAACAAATAAATTAGGACACAAAAAGTAAATAAAATTTTTAGCAAACAATTTTACCCACGGATTTGCCCGAAATGGATTTGCACATGGAAAAATTGTAAAGATTAAGAAAGGAAATTATTCTGTAAAGGAATTTTTTAGTAAATAATTTTAACCTCGGATTTGCCCGAAATGGATTTGCACATGGAAAAATTATACAAATTAACAAAGAAATTATTTAGTAAATAATTTTGGCAATGGATTTATCCGAAATGGGAAAATTATATAAATTAACAAAAAAAATGTTTAGTAAATATATCCACAAAAATATACGATTAATTCAATGATTTTATATAAAATTTTATTACTTTAGTTGGGTATCCATCGTTTTTTATCAAATTTTGAAAGAGTTTATCGATTTGTTTTTTGGATAAATAAATGTTACTACATATTCTTATAATTCTGTTGATTTCCTTAAAAGTGGTATTTAAATAGATGCTCCTAGAAGCATTAGAATTCCAAGTAATTAGTTTATAAATATTAAAATTAAAATGATTTCTTTTATCGTATAAATCAACAAAGCAGATATTTTCAACTTTTACAATACCCAAATCCAAAAAATTGATATTAATATTATCATCTTGATTACGAAGTAAGATTAATTCCTCAGGGTATATATCATTCAATAAAATAGTAAAATCTTGGAAATTAAAGATAATTAAGTCATCAATATATCTAAAAACAAATTTAATACTAAGAGTATAATTTTTTTCATAATAATGCAAAAATAAGTTAGCTAAGAGAGATGAATAATTAGAACCTTGTGGTATTCCATTAATTTGAAGAAAAATATCCTTTCCATTGTAAAGATAATTACTAAAAAGACGAAAATTAATCAGAATTTCCAATAATCAAAATCGCAACAAAGGATACTTTTAAAATCATAGTAATAATTCAAAAGGAGATCTTTTAGTTTAGAAAGGGGAATGCTATTGAAAAGATCCTGGAAATGAAAAGTCGCAATAAAATTAATTTAAAACCCTCTACACCAGTGTTCCCCAACGTGGGGCCCACGCCCCACTGGGGGGAAATTTGATTGTTAATCTGGGAAACTCGAAAATGGACTCGACACGAGGTTAACCCTTTTGCTCCGGACCATTTAAATGCAATGCTAGATTTCGGTGCCAAAATTGAAAGAAAAAATCAAATTCTTAAATAATTGCAGCCAATAAATATTATAAATTCTTTTGACGAGACCAGAATATCAACTGGGTTTTTGGCATCGTCAAGGTAACCTACCTGCAGCAGACTTCGCGCGGACTTTCAAACTTTAAAGAAAAATTTTGAAAAGAGGACAACAGTAAAGTCTCTATTTACTGCTCACACTTCAACTCATAATCGTATTCTTGAGGCTAGTTATCAATTTTTTTTATTCATCGCTAAATCTGGAAAAATCATACTACAGAAGAGAATTTAATAAAACCGTCAATATCAGCATCTCTCAAAACGATTCTTGAAAAAGATGCAAAAGCTATGCCACTCAGTAACCATACTGTTAGCAGAAGAATAGACGAAATGAGTGAAGATATTGAAAACAACATGCTGAAAACAAGAAAATTCTCAGTGCAAATGGATGAATCAATTTTGATAGACAGTGTGGCAGTATTGATAACTTACGTAAGATATATTGATAAAGGGCATTTTGCTGAACAAATGTTGTTCTGTAAAAGATTAGAAAGCACCATGACCTCCAACGATATATATATAATTAGCTAAAAAAGTATATAGATGTCAATAATATACCAATAAATACAAAACATCTTGTGCTGCAGATGGTGCTCCTGAGAAAAATGGCCGCTCAAAATTGATGAAAGATGAGAATCCAGAAATGATTCTCGTGCATAGGGAAAACTTGGCAGCTAGAAACATCTTGCCTGTTCTAAATGAAGTACTACATTCAGTAATAAAGTGCATCAATGATATTAAAGCTAATGCCAAATGTGAGCTTCTCTTCAAGCTATTTTGTGAAGAACAAAATGCAGACCATGTTAGACTTTTACTTCACACTGAAGTAAGATGGCTCTCTAAAGGGAACTGCTTTAAAAGATTTATGGAACTTCTTGATATTCTTAGTGATTTTTTAAGTGACAAACCTAAAATGAAGTATCTGCTAACAGTCGATGATAAAGCATTTGTGAGTTATTCACTCGATATCTTTGAAAAACAAAATATATTAAATAAGCAACTTCAAGGAACAAATAAAACTCTTGTTGATGCAAAAGCGAAGATATTTGGTTTCATTACCCTTATTGAGTTATGTCAGATATATATTATTGGCATTATTAGCATTGGCACCAAAAATGTGAAGTAAATACCACTTTACTTGTTATAGTCGATCATCTGAAAGTTCTATCGGCTGATTTAAAAGAAAGATTCTCTGATTTAAAACAAATTGATTTTCCAGCATGGATGATGCAGCCAAAGTTAGTGGATTTGTCTGATATATCAAATATGCAGTATCAAGAGGAACACGCAAAAATGCAAAATGATGAGTCAGTTAAAACTTTATTTAATATAAAGGGAGTGATGGCATGGCTTTGTGAGGAAATCAAATACCCAAATTCAACCACATGTGCAAGAAAACTATTGCTACAGTTTCCATCTTCATATTTAGCTGAATTTGGATTTAGGGCTGTAAATGATTTACTGCTAAAAAAAGAAATCGTCTGGATATAACACAACGGGGATACTTGAGACGGAAGCTAACCAAATTGGAACCTAACATAAAATCTCGGTGCAGCAAGGATCTCACTAAATTAAAATATTAAATTATTATAGTTAAAATCTTTATTAAAACTATTTGAATTTTAGTTTTTCGTTATATGTTTTGAAAATTTATTTACTGTGTTTCATTAACAATTTCCTAGTGATTTCTTTCTAAAACCTATCATTTAAGTTTCTTAAGTGAACAATTAAATTTTTTAATATTAAAAATTATGTATATGTTACATAGGGGGACATAAGAATTTTAGAATGGCTTAGGTGGGGCATGTCACAAAAAAGGTTGGGAACCACTGCTCTACACTCAATTTGCGCTTTTGTTTTCATATTTTGAAATCTGGCAGTCTTTCTGCGAAAACATTTTTAAATCATTCTTGAAAAATTTCCCGTTCATGTAAGTAGATCTGATTTCGCTACTCGCCTTATAGTCCATTTTTATACTGTTTTTTATACTTTTTCTTTTATTTTTTTCTGTTTTTACATGTTATTTTTACTTTTATTTACTTTTTGTGTTCTAATTTATTTGTTGTAATTCTTGTAAAAAACAATTTGAGTGCTCCTCACACTATTGTGTTAATATATTTTGCTTTGGCTTTATTGATACAATATCAGAAAGAACTCTGTTTTGCGGATATAATCGTGTGGGCTGATGAAAAGATTATATCTTTTTTTTCTGGTTTTCTTAAATAAAATTTAATACTTTTTTTTCTTCTTTTTTTTAAAAAAACTTTTGTTGTTATTTTTTTACTTATTATTCCACCCCCTTTTTTTCATATGTCTATAATTTTTCCTTGTTTTATCTTCATTTTGAACTTATCTAATGAGTTCTGTTTACTTGCAGCTTAAGCGCATTAAATGAAACTTATTGTTTTTCTTAACTTTCTTCGTGTTTTCTTGTATTTATATATACTAGCCGCCTAAGGCGGCCAGCTGTCCGCCACGCTAAAGGTTTCCACAAATAAAGTTTTTAAAACATAGCAGGAAATCTGAAGATTAGTGGACAATTAAAGTGTTTCTGTCCTGCAATTTTGTCTTCATATCCAGTTCTGCTGCAGATGTGTTATAGCTCTTGAGGATGTTTGAAGATGTAACTTTGCTATGGTAACCTAACCTATAATATAACTATCAGGTGGAGACTTGTTTTTTTTTCTTAAAAAAAGGCCTCAGAAATTGTAAAAGCATACAAAAGTTGCTTTAAATACATGAAAAGAACACGAAAACGAATTAATTTTTTATGGTATCTATTTCTCTATAATTTTTTTTATGGTATCAATTTCTATTTCTATATCGCTACAAAAATTAACGTCGGGTAGACTATATTTGAGGGTGCCCCTTGATTCTCACCAAGTAGTGATCGCGGTTGATCGCCAAGCTGGGTGATGTTGAAACCCAATCGTGATTCTCAACGGTTTAGATTTTAGCTTTATTAATGTTCAACGGTATACGTAATTTCAGAGGTCCATTAGTTCTTCGTTAGATACCGGCTGGTAAGGTTACTTTTACTTCTGGTCAATAAGATCGAAGGTATGTGGGCAGTCATAAAAAGGGACTTTATAAAAAAATGTCATCACCAGTTCGGTACCACAAACGCCATTTTCGATTCATATTTCGCCGAATTTATGTAACGATGGAGGTACACAGATTCTATTCACGATAAATTTAGACAGTATCTAACTGTTATTAGATAATTCTGTGCACCTAAATCTGAGTATATTCAAGCTTAATGAAGAAGTGAGTTGTTGTTTTTTTCCTTTTCTTTCTGCACCTACTCCATTAATTTTTGCTTCGAGTCGAAATCCTTTTTATTGGATTTATTAATTTTGCTTATATTGGGTTCATTGCAAGCTTTATCCGATGTTTTGTTGAAATTTTCCAATGTTTTTTGAAATATCATTATGTTTTGGCCGTTATTTCTGTTACCACGGTGTTCTGCGCAAACAGGAATAGCGCCGAACATAAGTCACCAATTTCGCCAAGGGGCATCCTCAAGTATAATTTTCCCTTATCGTCTTCACTTAAGAAAAAGAAAAGAAAAAAGAGCGTGGAAAGAAGAAGAAAAACTTATTATAACAATTATGAACAGCGACAAATATATCAAAGCGTAGCGTTCTATTTACGTATCTAATATGTTGCCACATTTTTAGTACAAAAGTTAAAGTTTTATCCACTTTGATAAATGTAAACTAATGCGAACCTTACAATTAAATTATTAATTCCATCGTATATTATTGGTTTAAGTTGTCGAAAATTAATATTTCAATTGTAAGGTTCGCATTAGCATACATTTATAAGAGTGGAGAAAAGTATATGCATTTTTTAATAGTATCTTGAATATGGCTCTTTGAAGACGAAAAAGCATAGATTTTCTTACAAAATGACTGATAACTTAGAAACTAATCCAAATTTTTGAAAAAGAAAAAAAATACTTCTTCATTATGTCAAAACACAATTATGTGCCGAGTTTTGTGCCTGGGCGAGGCTTTTGGGGCGATATAGATATATTGTGATTACAGACACACACACAGCCGCGTTTATTATTATGTATATATATATATATATATATATATATATATATATATATATATATATATATATATATATATATATATATATATATATATATATATATATATATATATATATATATATATATATATATATATATATATATATATATATATGTATATATTAAGCATTAAAATATTTTATTATGAGAAAAGATCCATTCAGACACGAAATATTTTGATTATCCGGGATCACATTAAAGATTATCTAGGATCACACTGGGAAACTATTAAAGATATTTATACTGAATTCACGGGGGGGGGGAGAAATAAAAAGACAACACTTAAACACAATGTATTGAACATATTGGTGGCTAACTGGATGTCGTTTAATGTAAGCAGCATTAGTAAATGCATCTACAGTTGTTAATATATAGTTTGCTGTAGTTATTATATTTGCAGTTGTTTTTGTTTTGTAGTGAAAATTAAAGATTAAAATTGTTCTCAATGTCATTCATTGTAAATAAAAATTCCTTTAATTTCCGTTTGAATTCGCCTTTGTACGGAGCGTTCAGCAAATCGATGGGTGGATGGACTTGAACACCAGTGAATAATATTTTTGTATCGATGAAGAATCGGAATAATATGCTTCATGTTTTTTACACTCGACAGTTAAATGGATTTTAATGATTAAAAAATAGATTAAAATTAGGAATGCATTAAAAAGAGATTAATAGATTAAAATAATTTATAGATTAAAATGAAATACATTAAAATTAAATAGATTAAATTAAGGAATCGGAAGAATACTTGAAGATTTTAAATTATTAACATGTACTACAGTATGATAGATAACTAGTAGCATTTTGATAGATTTCTTTTTTAAGTACAGTAAGTTTTTAATATTTGTATAATAGTCACCTCCACAAATCGCTTCACTCTACAATGCTAATTCATTTGTGCAGAATTTTAAATTACGAAATAAGACATAAAGACGTATCTAAAATAAACGCACCTATATTTCGATGGATACCAATTCTTGACCCGCACAAAAGTCGAGAGTTTGCACCCTTTAAAATTCGTCAACGGTAGTCGAAATGTGGAAAATAGTGTACAAACAGTTAAGGTAGAAAAGATGTGTGTTCCTTGGTGTTAGCTTCATATCTCTGCGTATTCTACCATATTGCATATTTTTTTAAACTATTGCACACATCTAGAACTATTTCAGAAAATCAAAATTTCTTTTCCATAGAACACTAAAACTCGTTTATTCAAAGATAATTGAATTTTCATTTTTTAATAATTATTTGTTGCATTTTTTATTTACTTTAATGGTGGTTTAACACTTTTTAAACGGTAAGGTATAAAAATTTATACATCATTTTTTAGAATATTGTTTCATATGGCAAATTGTAAAAAAATTTTAAAAAAATAGGCCGAAATCTAATTTTAAAAAATGTGATATGTTTAAAATTTGCTTTCTCAGGAACTATTCACTGAAATTCGGTATTTTGTCATATAAAGTAACATTATTTTAAATGATATAAAAATTTTGAATAAATTCAAAAACTGTTTCGACAATTTTTAAATAAAATAATAAAAAATAAATAATAATTACTAAAAATTATTTTTGGCATGAAACTATCTTTGAAAACGAATTTTATAATTGTGTGCAAAGTTTTTTCGATCAACTTATTATGCTCTTAAGATAGAGTGAGATACTAAAAAAATTAACAATAAGGGGTACAAACTTAGAACCAACCTTGGGGATCAAAAATTTGAAACCGTCGAAAAAAAAAGGAATGTTTATTCAAATAAAGTGTGCTTTTTGAGTCAGGTTTTGTAATTTAACATTATTTTAAATGATATAAAAATTTTGAATAAATTCAAAAACTGTTTCGACAATTTTTAAATAAAATAATAAAAAATAAATAATAATTACTAAAAATTATTTTTGGCATGAAACTATCTTTGAAAACGAATTTTATAATTGTGTGCAAAGTTTTTTCGATCAACTTATTATGCTCTTAAGATAGAGTGAGATACTAAAAAAATTAACAATAAGGGGTACAAACTTAGAACCAACCTTGGGGATCAAAAATTTGAAACCGTCGAAAAAAAAAGGAATGTTTATTCAAATAAAGTGTGCTTTTTGAGTCAGGTTTTGTAATTTAAATTATTGTCTGTACTAACAAATTAGCATAGTTAAGGTCACCCCTTCGAACCATTAAGATTGAGTCCTACTATGCGAAAATCTGATCATTAGATCGAAAGTTGTTCAGTTATATACTTTTTTTACATATTAAAATAATTTTTAAATGTCAATTGCATTAGATTTTTGGTTTTAAACACTCTAATTTATTTTAATTATTTAATTTATATTTAACTCTTAATCAAATATTTTATTTTATTTAGTTTGTTAAAAAATTAACCATTTTTTTTAATTTCAAAAACGTATTTGAAGAAAACTATTATTGTTTAGACTGGACATGCTGAAACATAAAATAAATAGAATAAAGAGAGACAATACATTATTCCCTGAGACATCCATTTTTTAAAAACTGGATTCTGTGAAATTCTCCGTGAGGAGGCTTTTAATATTCTCATTTAACATCCTACTACATATATATAAAATTTCTATTACTTTTATCGACACTGTGAAAAGCTTTGGTGCCTACCATTTTTTTGTGTTGATGTAAACTAAATACTGAAGTTATCGTGCAAAAAGTTATATATAACTGCCAAAACAGCAATTGTTTGACAGAATCGGTGTATATAACTAAAAATGCGTTTGTTTTTTAAACGAAATGCTTTTGCAATGAAGTTAATAATTATGGTCATGAGAATATATGTTGTCACCCAACGTGGAAACAAAAAATGAATCAATAAATAAATAAAACTGTAACGGTGAAAAAGTAAACAAAATATGTGACTGCACAAAGTGTAAAAAATTTTTAGTTTATCTCAAAACCAAAAATGGTGTTAATCAAGCCCCAAACTTTTTTGTAGTAAACCCATTCATCCCGATAATTGACAGGATAAGCCTCAGGAAAGTCGAATGTGAAAATGAGACATTTTTGGTGCTATAAAACTGGATAGCTTTTATTAAAGGAAGAGCATTTTCACAATCATTACTCTCTTGTTATTCCAGCGTTAACTGCATTTTTATGCATTCACGTTCATCATTATCATTTGCCAGTCGAAAGATGTCTCTCTGGAAATGTTGATGGATCGATTATATAAATGATTACGTGATGGTTTAAACCCACAAAAATTATTTTAGAAAAATAAAATTTTTCAAAAATCATTTTTAAAAGTGTTGTTTCCCTTTTAAACTCTGATCGGAACTGTAATTACTCTGAACGAAATCATTTACTTTCATCGACACTCGAAGAACTATTTATCCATGGATCACTCACTTTAATTACCCGCAGTCTTTTATTCTTATTACTGATACTCGCATTATTATTTACTTCGACTGGCAGTTATTTTTTTTAATTGCTATTTACTTTGATCGACAGTATTTACTATTCTGATCGGTACTGCCATCAATAATTACTATTTACTTTCGTCGTTGGTATTTATTTTAATTAGTATTTACTCTGATGGAAAGAATTTATACTTATTTATGGGCGTTGTAAGCCCCCGAAGTTTGAGGAGGACGAGATTAAACTACACAATCACAATAGTTCACTAAATTTCACACATAAGAAAACATTCTCCAATGTGCTAAATGCATGCAAAAAGATTCGTTACTCTTTGCTCTTAACATTAAAGAATTCAAATCT
Organism: Parasteatoda tepidariorum; assembly: GCF_982258835.1. Lineage (NCBI taxonomy): Eukaryota > Metazoa > Arthropoda > Arachnida > Araneae > Theridiidae > Parasteatoda > Parasteatoda tepidariorum. The sequence goes on from NC_141763.1 coordinate 104,235,340, forward strand.
ATAATAATTCACGAAAATTTTCTTTATTTGTCTGAAACGGATCTCCACCTCCAGCGAAGCTCTCACTCAAAGCTTTGACTGGCTTTAAATTATTCTAAGTACACTATCTGCCAGAGTTGGCCAAAAATGTAATAGATTACACGTTTTGATTACAGGAATCAATTATTTGTAATCGTGATTACAAGGTAGCATAATTTTGATTACAGCTGTAATCATGATTGCATAGTCGATGACAGTAATCAATTACTTGTAATCTTGATTACAATTCACCAAAATTTTGATTACAACTGTAATCATGATTCCTAGTAATTGCGATTGCGAGTAATGACAACAAAAACGATTACGAGTAATTATGATTACAAATAATCAAAACATGATTACATGTAATCGCGATTACAAGTAATTGCGATTACTTGTAATAAAACTATACCATTACAAGTTATTACGATTGTATACTATATAGAATTTATTATGCAAGTATGTAAGGGGTTACATATTTTCATGTACATAGAATATACGCACGCATGAACGTGCAATTTGTGATTCCTATATATACATGTAATTATGATTTCATGTAATTTGATTACATGTAAAATGCATGCATGTATGCATGTACATTTATATGTACATAGATATATGGTATGTACACGCAACGTGTGTACTTATGTACAACGTACATATGTACTTGTATAACTACATATTTTGTTAATACTTTTGCTCATGTAATGCATGGATGCACAAAAAATGTTTATATGCACAATGTACGTATGTACGAAGTATACAAATACATAATTACAAGTAATGTATAAATGCATGCGTACATTTAAATATATGTACTTACAATATACACATACATTGTGCATACGTTAAAAAAATTTACATAAGTAAAGTTATTAAAGTTTGTTTTAAAATTTATTTTAAGACATATGAAACTCGACCTTATATTTCTCAGAAAGCAAACGATAATCTTATTTTAAATTTCTAAATATTATTTCCCCACATAAAATTTACCGCTTTTTTTTGCCATTTAAAAAATTTCTATGAACCATGCATTATGTTATAAAAAAAATAAATCTGTTGTGTCAAACATTTTATGAAAATATTTGAAAATCACTTTTTATTCAAAGAATTTTAAATGATATAGAACAATTAAAGCTGAAAACTAAATCTAAATTTCGTTTGATTTTGTCATTTAACTTGCTTGAGTCATTATAAGTTAACTTACATGTATTTTATTTATTTCATTGTAGACATATTTAGACATACATGTAATGTACATGTGTATCTACACATGTACAGTGTGTGATGTACGTGTAATGTATGTACGCATGGACAATGCATGAATGCATGAATGTACATACACTCATGCATTATACATGCATATATAGTGCATATGGATATGCATACATGGAACATACGTGCATTGTACATGTGTGGATACATTCATTGGACATATATACATTGCACATATCGCATAGATTGGAATAACATGTATGTGCACTTGCGAAATTTGTACGAAAGAATTATGCTCAACATATTTAGGCACATATGTACAGTATGTGTACACACATTGTACATTATTTGAGCATTATATGTTCATTACATCATATGTACATTATATGAATGTACATCTGTACACTACATGTATATACATCTGCGCAATACATGCATGCCAAATGCTTGTATGTACATACGTTATGCATGTCGAATGTATTTATGTCCCTCTGTACAATATATGCATGTCGATTGTAAGTATGAATATATGTAAAATATAAATACGCCTAATGTACGTAGAATCGTACACAAATGCACTATGCATATTTGGATACATACATTGAACATGAGCATATTGTGTATATGTACATGCATACATTGGACATGCATATCATGCACATGTATCTATACATATATTGTGCATATTACATACAGGTATAGGACAAAATGATAGGAACACCTGTGAAAGAATGGAGTCGTTCTCGACCGTCCAATAAGCGGCGGGCACGTGTCGCAACAATGTGCCACCTAGTGGTGAGGAAAGGCAAGGTATCTGTCTAGCATTTGGCAGTGTGAGATTTGCATGAGAAAAATCTGTTTCTAGCAAAACGAGGTTATGTCCGACCTCTCTGATCTTAAAAGAGGCATGATAATCGGAGCTCGCCTGGCTGGAGCGTCCGTGTCCAGAACAGCGAACCTTGTAGGTGTTTCAAGGACCACTGTATCAAGGACTCTGTCGGCATACACAAAGTTGGGTAAGGTGCTTTCGGCGAGGCACAACAGCGGCAGGAAGTCGAAGTTATCAGACCGTGATAGACGGGTGTTGAAAAGGATAGTCGCTCGAAAACGCAAGACTACACTGCCGGTGATAACATCCGAGATGAATACCCACCTTCAAAACCCTGTATCCATGAAAACTATTCAACGGGAGTTGCATGCTGCTAACATTCATTGCAGAGTAGCTATTCCAAAACCGTTAGTTTCAGCGCGGAATGCTTTGAAGAGACTACAGTGGTGCCAAGACCCCCTAAAATGGACACAACTGCAATGGGAACAAGTCATCTGGTCTGATGAATCCTCTTTTACACTATTCCAGACCACCAGACGTGTGTTCGTGTGGCGAACGCCGGCAGAAGTATTTCATGTTGACTGCCAGGTTCCAACCGTGAAACATGGAGGTGGTTCTGCGATGGTGTGGGGCGCTATATCTGCCCGTGGATTGGGGCCTCTCGTTGTCTTGAGGGGGGTGGTCAAAGGGGACCATTACCGAAGCATTCTTGCCGATCATCTTCACCTTATGCTTCATACTCTCTTTCCGGGAGAACGTCCTGTGTTCCAAGATGACAACGCCCCTGTTCACACGTCTCACTGTGTTCAAACATGGCTAAATGAGCATAATGATGAAGTGGACCATCTAACGTGGTGTCCTCAGTCAGCTGATCATTGAGCCTTTTGAATATCATTGAGCCTATGTGGGGTTTTTTGGAGAAAAAAGTCCGTGATCGGTTCCCTCCTCCACGCACACTCTCTGAACTCGAGACAGCCCTGCAAGAGGAATGGCTGCAAATTCCTATGAACTTTGTTCAAGACCTTTATTTGTCAATCCCACGTCGAATGCAAGCTGTCATTCAGGCCAAAGGTGGCCCAACTCCTTATTAATAAAATATTTTCATTTTTTCACAGGTGTTCCTATTATTTTGTCCTATACCTGTATATACCTATATTGTACATGTATACACATATTATATTGTTCATAAATAAATCGTACATGCATGCATGGGACATATATTGTACAGACAATGTATGTATGTTTGTACAAACAACAAGTACTTGTATATACATGCGTACATGAACATGGATATATACATTTTACAAGCACAAATATTTGCATAAAAAGCATATATTCATTGTGTATAAATGTACATGTCTACATTGCTTGCACATACATACGTAATCATTAGCTATATACATACGTACGTATATTTTATACATACAATACAAGTGTATGTGAGTGAAACTAAAATGTCTGTACATATGCATTAGATAAATACCTATGTACATACATTTTCGTTACATTCATTCGTACTTATTGTTTGTAAATACGTACAAAATGTATCATTATACCATATATTATACTATCATTGTGAAATATAATCATATATAGGTATACAATAGTCTTGTAATCGTATATTTAGATAACATGTAATCGTATATTTTGATTACTTGCAATCATGATTACAATTAATTGATTACAGTAATTGGTTATGTAATCACGATTACAATTGTAATCAAAATTATGAATGTTTGTAATCATGATTACAAGTAATTGATTACTGTAATAGAGTACTGTAATTACGATTACAGTTGTAATCAAAATTTGTAATCATGATTAAAGTAATTGATTGCTGTGATTGAAATATGTAATCGATTACATTTTTGTTCTACTCTGATGTAATCAGAAATTTTGATTACTTGTAATCGCGTAATCATGATTACAAGTAATTGATTACAAAGCAGTAATTATCTGTAATCAATTACAGTTGTAATCGATTACTGTAATCGACGCCCAACTCTGCTATCTACCAACCTCCGCCAGTATATATCGTGTAGGGAACAACATCGGCATTACTCCCGTGCAAGATGCCTACTGCACTATTTTGGATGACAATTTGCTTCCTACGTTGTGGCAGTTTTACGGGGTGAACCCATGTTATTTCCAGGACTACAATGTCAGCTGTCATGTTGCGAGGGTCACCAAGGCTTGGTATAGTGCCAATGGGGTTAATCGAATGGACTGGCCTGTCCAGACCTGAACCCTATCGAGAACCTCTGGGACGAGTAGGATCGCCGAATTAAGGGGTGTATTACCGGTCCAAAATCGGTGAAGGAACTTACATGTCTTCTCCAAGCCGAGTAGAAGAAAATACCACTATCTGTCACACAAGGACTTGTGGAAAATATGCCCCGGAGGGTTCACGCTGTAATTGCCTCTCATGGAGGCTCTACCAACTATTGATTATGAATAAAGTTTGTTTTTCTTTTCAATCACACGTGTCCAAATACTTATTGGTAGATAGTGTAGTATTTACTCTGCTCGGTCTCATTTTCTCTAATTACTATTTACCGGTACATATTCTGATTGCTACTTACGATTATTCTGATTGCTACTTACTCAGATCGACAGTATTATTATTATTTTAGTCTATTTGTTTTGATCGTACAAAATAGAACAGTTTGCGTCTTAAATTAGATTTCCTGGGCAAATCATTGAACTGAATCATTAATAACTTCATTTTAAAAAAATACAGATAAATTATGTTGAATTGGTATCATCAAGTTAAAATATAGAGAGAGCGCTTCCCTTTCGACAAAATATGTGTCATTTAACATTAAATGATCAAATACAAATTTTACTCAGGGTAAAGCACAAAAATATTGCATCTCTTTCAAATAAACTAGACTGTCCATAATGCTTTTTATTAAATTTAGGAACTTTATTTACTTTGTTTTTAAAATAAAAAAAATATTTACGATTTACTTTTGATAAAAATAAGTAGAGGTTTTTGTGAAGTTGGGCTATAGCTTTAGGTTTAAAAAGTGGTCTTAACATCAGAAAGTGAGCTCCGCTGAGAAATAAGGAATTTTAATGACGTCACGCACTGTTGTTCATAACTGATTTGCCGGCAATTTCAAACATTTATCATTGAACAATATCTTCGTTTGACAGTCGATTCTTTCTATTATTATTTACTTTTGAATAATGCGCTGTACCGAGATGTAAAGGTAATTATTAAAATGGACCTAATGTGTCAATTTTCAAATTCTCCTAAAATGAGGAACTAAAAGAAAAATGTATATATTTGACGGCATACCTGCAAGTGACGTAGTGTGGGTATCTTTTTCCTGATGAGTTATTAAAACGTTGCATTAGTTTACGTTAGCAATTGTTCTTTCCATTCTATTTCGAGAGGGTAAAGCCCGTCAAGTACCTTACAAAGTAACACATTCTATATTCTCTCACAAAGATTCTTTCATTATATATTTACACGAAGACAGGCACGAAGCCATGTAGAACATAAACAAACTTATTCTACATTGAAGTTGCCAGGTACACAAAACAAATGTATATCATGGTTACAGTAAAATACATAAACAAGTAATAAATGATCTAAGCTTAATAAAAGAAGTAGACAAGAAAGAATTAAACTTCAACAAATTCGGTGCGGCTCTGTATTTTATTAACTTAACGTTCATTAACATTCTCAGTTATGTAGAGCTCAACTAATGCGCCATTTTGCTGATAATAATTAGCTGGCGCTGACGTCATAGGCCGAATGTCTTCTTCCTCTTCTTGGAGTGCAAGTATCCAATTAAATGCGGCAGTTATCGAACAACAGCTAATATTCGACTAAGTGTTCCTTTTTAATATTCGTTTTTGCAAAATTTATTAAAAGCTTCTTAATTGTATCATGAAAGAATGTTTTGTTCGTTAGCGAATGTTGTCATACAAAATTATCAAAGAATTTGGTCAGGAAATATTTATGAATTTGTCACGCGTAAATATTTATGTATTCATTCTAAATATGAAACCATCTTCGCAAGTAAATATCAGATGACATTAAAGAACTGAAATTTTTATCATTTTTCAAAACTAGTAAAATATACAACTTAGTTATATTTCTAAAACATAAATGACAATGTTGATTGGTTCTTGAAACTTATTTATTTTTAACGATAGCATATTTTTTATGATTTAAATTTCATAAATATTTATACCTAAAAGTATAAAAATTCAAGAGCATAAATGATATCTAAAAAAGAAACTTAAATTTTGAGGAAAAAAAGCTATTTAAATTTTTTGGATGATATATAAATTAATTTTTGGGAATTAATTGTTAAATTTTCACATGGCTTGATTCCTTCTTACGCAGATAAATTGCTTATGTGCATCTTTTGAAGTCTTAAATAATTTTTAACTTCATTGAAATTCATTATTAGGTTTTTGTAATTTAATTTTAAGGTGTCATGGCGTCCGAATGTTGACAAAAGTATCAGCAAAAAATTTATTTCTTAAATTTAAATTTTAAATAATTTCAAACACACTAAAAAAAATTCTTCTCTCAATCTGTATAATGTATAAAGTTTAGAGAGCAAAAAGTTTTTCCAGCAGAAACAAAACTTTTTCACGTTTTATGTTTACATATGTTATTTGAATCCCTTGGGATTTTTTTTCTGAAGATAGAACTAAAGTAATTTTTTTCAATCATCTTAATTTACTTTAGGAAATTATGCGTTGATTAAGCTTCCACTAAATTATTAAAAATGTTATATTTGCGAATTTAATTTCGTTTTCAGACTTTTTTTTCTTTTTTGCACAAAAATAACCATAGAAAATGATCTAATGTATGTAAGCAAATGGATGCACAGATTCATAGCAGTAATCATTATGCTAATTCTTTTTTTAAAAAAATAATGTAAAAACTTGCAGCTTTAACGATTTAAAAGTTAAAAAATTTTGTACACTTTTTTGGGAAAATATCTGCATCTATTATCACAAAAAAACAAAAAAAATTATTACAGAAAGGTACTAACTCGAAAAGATTAATTACTCATAGCCACCCCTTGGCAAGCCACTACATATGATTTTTATACAAGTTTAAAATGCATATGCTCTAAATAAGGAAAAACCTTACCAGTATGCCCTAAATAAGGGCGGGGCGGGATAAAATTGTTCCATGTACACATATATGATGCCTTGGCGTTTCTGGTTGGCACGCGGCAGATCCCGATACGGACATATCCTCCATTGTTTTTTTTTTTTTTTTAATGTTAAAAAAATCTGAAACATAATACTAATTTTTCAAACAATTAAGGGGTGAGTGAGTCTGTAAAAACACTTTCTTATTTTATATAAAACAGGTTTTAATGCTATGCATACTCGCCTTCTTTAATGTAATTTAACTGATTTTGAATTTTTTTGTTGTTCCCTCCTTTAGAATTGATTTACGGCTTCAAATAAGAGTATTTTTTCATTTTTAATTATAAAAAATTTTAAAACATACAATATGTTTTGTCCCAAATTAAAATTTCATATTAACTAAGTACTGATTTGCAAACAATTTTTTTACTACGTTAAGTTTCATTCTTAGCATTGATAACAACTAGTGAAAAGTGTTAGTTAAATTTTAAAAATCAAATGATATTATTATTGGTAAAAAATCTGCTTTAATTTCTGTAACAGTATTGTAATTTCTTTATTTGTCTCTTTTCTTACTTAATGTTATGTATTTTTCTCATTCTCGTCATTTTTTTTTCTCTTTCAAATCTATCATTTCTTATTTCCTAATATAGTATGATTAAATCCATATATTTCATTATATATCAGAAAATAAGAAATGATTTGAATGAGGTTCCTACTTTTGATGATATCCTTCTTTTGATATTAAAATTAATTTTAATAAATCATGACTTAAAAGTGAAAGGAAATTTTTTTTTATTAAATTATTTTCTATTTTTCATAAAAATAATAACTAGTCCTGCATGTTTATCTGAATTATAACGTGATAAACACCATTAATTTAATCTATCAAAAAACTAAACCTTCACTACCTTTTGACTTTTAAGTGTTAATAAATGATCTAAAGCAAAAATATTTAACTTCGATCAAATAAGATATGAACTATTTATAATAGTTTTCTCAATCTGACTTCCTTTCACAAATCTGACCTACCACTTTCCCTGCCGTGGGTGGCGTCACAAATTTACTGAGAGGGCTATCGGAAGTAATCTATCTATCAACGTTGTTTAAAAGTTAAAATTAGTCTGTGTTAAATACAGTTGTTGTCAAATAATTTGCTCGTTTAAATTATATTTTGTTACTTTGACATTATATGAATGCTATTCTTATAAATAATTTCCCTGTAAAAGTTGTTAATTTTACAAAAAATAAATACCATTGTTATAAAATAATTTGCCAATTAAATGCAAAATAGCTTTAATTTTGTTAGTTTCCCAAATTCAAAAACAATTGTTATGTAAAATATTAGAGTTAGTTTCAGAACTATTTATATGTAAAATAATTTTTAACTCAAACTGTTTATTGATAAATGGCATTACTTATTCTGTTATGATATCCCTGTCAGGAAAATGCAAAGAGTTTGTGTGTAAAGACAGTCGTTATTGTATGAGCTCTTTAGACAACGCATGCTCAGAAGTACGAAATTATTGCATCGACAAATCACTTGTGTGCGACGGATATCCTAACTGCAGCAATGAAGACTATTCTGATGAAGATAGATGTAAGTAGAAATTTATTAGATGCATGGTGAATAATTTTATAGAAATATTATACAAAAAAGACTTCTTTTTAACGACCTCCGTTTAACCGAATAGAACAAAAATTAACAAATAACAAAAATTGTAATAAGTAAATTAATGTATTAATGAAATAGAATAAATAAATAAAATGGAATAGAAAATAAATAACATAGACTAAATAGATAAATTAAAAAAAGAAAATTGATAAATAATTAATAAATCATTAAAGCACCCAGCAATAAAATTTAAGTTAACTTAGGTTAACTTAAGGAAAGAGAAATACGGTGATTCAGGATGCAGTCAAAAAACAACTTGCATATCCTTACAGAAAATCTCGTCAGAAAATTAGTCAGCCGTTTAGTTATACTTTATACATTTGTTCAGACATTTTTTCCCTTGAAACAGTTGCAAATGCATCAGCAACGAGTGAAATTAGAATTTTGGTATTCGCATCATCATTTGAATACAAATAACGAATATTCGTAAATTTGCAACGTTATAACAATGTTCTTCACTATCACATTCAAAACCACACTATAGTATTAAAATTAAATACCATTTGGCTGTACTGTTAGTGGGAATAGCAACTTTAATCTTTCGACGTTAGAGATGGATTATGGGATTGTGATAGAGACTTCAAAATAATCTATCAATATGTACTCCTATTTTAATGCATTTAATGTCGGAATCATGATATATGCTGATCCTAAATGTTCTCCCCTCGACATTGAATTTACAATCGGATCTATTCAAAAGAGAATAAATAAAAGATTTGTAATGTTGTTGTTTTTTTCCTATTTCAATTTCGATGTAAAAATCACTTCATAATTCTTTAGGTATTCATAAAAAAATGTCTACACTTGATAAGATATTTTGTTGACAAGTAATAATAATTATTTACCGTGGATTTACCCGTAATAATCGTCATTTCAAATATTTATACTGAAAAATAATTTAAACAGGGTGTATCGTAAACACTGCTCTTAATATGTATCTTTTAGAATACTCATCAAAAATAAAAACAAAAAATATACTCATTGGGGTGAAAAATTAACATTCAAGCGATGGGGAAAAATTGCTATCGGTATCTGAAAAATCGCGGTATGGGAAGCCATTGTGATAAACATCAGAACAAGTTTTATTGGAGATTGAAACTCGAAATTGATTCCAATCATCATTCAACTTTTCTCTATTTCCTCCCACTTCCCGCAATCAAACTTGTTTTATTGTTCATTAAATCCGTCTTCCTCTACTGCGATTTCTCAGATTTTGATAATTTTTTTGGGGGTGTTTTTTAGGTTGAATATTAATTGACCATCCTCTATCTGCATTCATTTTTCATAAAAATTCTAATTATTCATGCAAAGGTCCAACTTAAAGAAACACTCCGTATGCCAACTAAAGACAAATAATAAAAGTTGTAATTTTATCCTAATCCACTATCGAGAAAGTGAAAGAGGAGGAACTGTATTCACAACTAAATATTAATTATTCCAAAAAAGCATGAAAGTTGGTGATTATTTGAAACACAGCATGAAATGTTTCATCGACTCTGTTTCAGGTAATATTCCACTGTTGGCGGGTTGTGGAGCAGCAGGTGGAATACTCCTGTTAAGTTTTTTAATTGGATTTTGTCTGTACAGAAGACAGAGCAACCTTCATGAACACCTGTCTCATTCCCATTCACTGAACATGCAGCTGAGGCAGTTGGAACACAGCCCTTCCTATTCCGGCAGGACACCCTTCTATCCAGACATACCTCCTTCAAGCATCAGGTTAAAATATTTCCCACTTTTCTCTTCCCAATCTTGTCATATGCAAGTGTTACAAACTAGGGAGGGAGGTGAAGCATACCATAAATGTTTAGAACAACATTGCAACTCATGATGTGAGAAAAAATATTGCCGCCGAGAATGCTTTAGAAATTTTTCGGAAAAAATGTTTGAATAACAATTTGTTTGATTGTCCTTTTATCATAATCAAACAAAACAGACAGATAACAATAAATCGGATGATATTCAAGCAGTTAATTGTGAGAAAAACCGTTTGCTTTCCCCTAATACGATTAAACAATCAGCATTTCATCGCACCAACTAGGCCCACCTAATGAAGTTCCTTGCAGATGGGTACATATTATAGCAGAGAGAGCCAATCTGTCACTCCCATGACCGACAGCACGGAGGTTCAAGTTCCAGCATTTACACTAGGGGTGCACAACCTGCGGCCCGCCTTCCCTATATGTGCGGCCCGCGGCCGCAATCTGAACAAAATTTTTAAAGCAAAAACCATTTTTTTTTTCTTGAAAAATAAAATTCAGTAATGTGAAATTTACGCATATAAGTTTTTGACGCACCCAAACTCAATCTATATAGTCGATCGATATAGTTTTTAAATGGTTAACGCTACGGATTTACGCATAGTTTTGAAAATCCCTATATTTTTAATACGTCATTACTACGATGTACGAATTTTAGTTATCACTTTTGACGCTCTTCGTGTGTGCCGATTTCATCTTAAATATAATGACTTTTCGGTAGTTATTGCAACCCATTTTCACATCGCGATTTTTGAAAGTTATGAAACGCTTTATTTGATCAAACTTCATGGAAAATCTCATACTGACTTTGTATCGACTTTTGATCCTTCTTTCGGCTGTTATTTCTACGCATTTCATTAAAATTTTGATATTTTAGCACGATATTATTGCGAATCGCTCATTTAAATAACCATTTTTGACGCCGTTTATTGGTACCAATTTTATCGCAAATCAAATTATTTTTCAATCGTTACTTTGGCAATTATTGCTACACATTTCTAAGAGGTTTTGAAAGTTCCAATATTTTTATATGCTATTGTGACACTTCAATTTCGAATCCCGCATTCAAATACATGAATTTTGACACGCTTTATTTACACCAATTTCATCGTAAATATAAAGGGATTTTGATAATTTTTTTGGTAGTTATTACTACGCTTTTCTCCGTGATTTTAAAAAAAATCTGATAGTTTTAATACTATAATTTGACAGCACTCGAATTTTGAATCGCGCATTAAAATAATACTTTTTACGTGCTCGTGTGGCGATTTTTACATAATATAAGAGCTTTTTCGAACGTGTTTTTTTTTCTTTCCCGTTATTACTGCATTTTTAGTCGTGACTTAGAGTATCTTGATATTTTAACATGATATTACAACTCTTGAATTTCGATTCTGTTTTAATTTTTTTTTGTAACTTAATTACGTATCTCAGCAATTGCACATCGCATTTCGTATTAACATTACCGAGATTCAAAAATCACTCATCGCGATTCGTATTCACGAGATTTAAAATCACATATCGCGATTTGTGTTCTGGAGTGTAAAATATCATACGTTGCTACTCTTCTCGCAATTCAAAAATCATACACCGCTATTCATATTCATGCGATTTAAAAACCACATACCCCGATTCATATTCACGCATTTTAAGAATCATAGGCTGTGAGTCGTCTTTTCGTAATTTAAAAACCACACATCTCAATTCGTATTCACGCGATTTGAAAACTACGCATGGCGTTTTTTATTTACGCAATTTAAAAATCATACATAGCAATTCGTATTCAAGCGATTTAAAAATAACGCATTGCTATATGTATTTACTCGATTTAAAAATCGGGAAAGGAAGAACACCATCTAGGACAGATTCCAAAACTGATTTTATTTGCTCTAAGTTTAATACTACCTACAACAACACCTTCTGTCGGAAGATTGTTTTCCAGAATTAATTTGCCTGTTCAAAATTGCAGAGCAGTCTTTAAAAAAATCATTAAATTTTCATTTAATGGCCCAAAAAAGTTATCATATTACCAAGTAGCAACATCTGAAAATTTTGCAAATTACGGGATAACCATTACGAAATTTTTTAAGCCATTTTATATCATTCATGATCATATGCTGGGAAATGATTTGTATATCATAAAATTTTAGCTGTAAAGAAATGTAATCAAGATAAGTTTCGTAAAGTAGGTACATTTTATCAATTGTTAATATATATCTGTATGAATTGTAAATAGGAAGTGTCATATTAAAAAAAAATATTCGTCATAAAAAGTTGTGAACAAGTATCTTAATAGTTCTTTTAATATTAAGGAAAACAGTTCCTACAAAATTAATATTTTCTTTCTTTTTTTTTCTTACATCTCTTAGCCCCTTCCTCTTATAATTAATTTAAAATAAAATAAAAATGTTTTAAAGTTAAAGTATATTCTCTACTAAATGCTAAATCTTATTTTCCGCTGAGGGGGTTTTGGTATAATTAAAATCATTTTTAACCCTTTAAACTGTCTTTAAATCAAAGTATTCAGCTTGCATTTCTTTATATATAAGAAGAGAGGGGAATGATAACACACAGCCAATCACAGAAGACTTCTGGTTAGTAACGCACAAAACAACCAATCAAAATTGAGAACGCATGTGAGTGTAAAGGTAATAATTTTTAATAATGCCGTCTGCAGAAATCTTACAACTAAACTTACCAGCTAAATCTTGTTGCGATTTTTATTTTGTATTGAATGTGTGAAATATATTGAACAGAGTTTACTTTAAAATACTTATCTTTTATAAAAAATGGATCGCCGTGAATATCTAAGGCGATATCAACAGCGACATAGAGCTGAACATAATTTAGCAGTACAAAATCACCGGGAAAATAATCGCAGTACTATCAATACGCGACAGCGAAATGCTCGGCGAAGAAACGTTGAAGAGTCAAGACGTTTAAACGAAAACGAATAATATTGAATAGAAATTGATAAAAAATTTTGTATATATGGAGGTTTTGTAAATAATTTTTAATTTTATCATTGTTTTTTCTTACTTTTAATTGTTTTTTACTTACTTTCAAAAAATCGCTCAGCCAAAAATATTAATTAACAGTTCATATTTGTTTGAGATATTTCTTAATTAATGCATAAAAGTGCAAATCATTGGTACAGAAAATGATGTGAAAAGAAAAATCAATGAAAAATGTACATAGCTAGGTTTTGTGAATATTCAGAGATCTATTGCAAATAATTTTTAATTTTATTGTTTTCACCTTTTTTTTTTTATAACAATTCAGACAAAAATGTTTATTGATCATTGATAACATAATTATTTCATTTTATATTTGTTTTTTTATTAGTATTCAATATGACCAAAAAATTAAATTGCTTAATTTAATTTGTCGAATTTCAGTTACGTATGTTTTTATTATATAATTTGCTTTTTGTCTGATTGAAACTAAAATATTTTGTCAGTTGACAGTATTGTAGTTAATTGGGCAATTACTTGCAATGGGTTTTGCTTTTGGAATATTACTCAGTAATATTACTTATTAATATTACATGTTTTTATTTGTTTGCCATATTTTAAAGTTTTTTTTCATTAGGTTTTAATTGTTTTCAGTTTAAAATTTGAATTACTGGGGGGGGGGGAGATGAAGCACCATATAGGGAGCGTCCGGCATCCTATAAGATCAACAATGATTTGAGTTAGTAGGGGTAAAAATGTATATGGGTTTCCACTTGGCGAAATTGGCGACTTATGTTTGGCGCCTTTCCTGATTGCGCGGAACACCGTGGTAACAGGAATGGCTGCCAAAATATAATGATATTTCAATAAAACATTGGAAAATTTCAACAAAACTTCGACCAAAACTTTATAAAATTGCAATGAACCCGATATGAGCAAAATTAAAAAACCCAAGAAAATGCCTTTTGAATCAAAACAAAAATTCAGAAAGAAAAAGTAAACACAGAAAGAAAACACAGAAAGAAAAGGAAAAAAACAACTCACTTCTTCCTTAAGCTTGAATATCCTCAGATTTAGGTGCACCGAATTCTCTAATAGCAGTTAGATACTGTCTAAATTTATCATGAATGGAATCTGTGTACCTCCATCGCCACATAAATTCGGCGAAATACGAGTCGAAAATTGCGTCTGTGGTACCGAACTGGCGATGACATTTTTTTCTAAAGTCCCTTTTTATGGCTGCCCACATACCTTCGATCTTATTGACCAGAAGAAAAAGTAATCTTACCAGCCGGTATCCAACTTAGAACTAGCGGACCTCTGAAATCACATATTAAAAATAACGCTAAAATCTAAACCAATCAGAATCACGATTGGGTTTCAACATCGCCCAGCTTGGTGATCAACCTCGATCACAACTTGGTGAGAATCAAGTGGCACCCTCAAATATAGTCAATCCGAGTTGGGCTCTGCCACGTGTGTTTCGAATACGGAGATTTATCTCCAGCTAATGCCCTATAGTAATGTGTTAAATAATATTGCTTCCTCGCTTTATATAAGTTTAGATTATTATTTGTAGTAAAATTGCTTTATATAAGTTTATAATGCTGATAACAAGGACCTCTGACATATTACAATCCTATCATATTCTCTCTATGTGATGTTGGTTCAGAAAAATTGGCAGCTAATAGAAAACGACTTCGATTTTGTTCGCGAAGCGAACAAAAATGTAATTGCGTAGCAGTGATCAGGGGTTGGCAAGCGGTCGTGAGCAGGGGGGGGGGGAGCCCTCTAGTATTTTAATAACTGGAATATTAATTTTTTTAAATATAATTCTATGAGCAAATTCTTTAATGTTAAAAGTTTTGTTTAAATAGACTTTTGTATATGATTAAAAAATTTAAGATGATTATTAAGATTTAATTAAGGATTTAATATGAATTTCATAACAAATATAAAAACATGAATTTTCCCATATTTTTTTATTATTTCAATTTATCTAAATTTTTCCTCATTAATTGATTCTGATTTTCTGATTCTGTTTTTTTCTTAAGTAATCAGTTTTGTAGTTTCTAATTTTGAACATTTGAAAGTATTTAATTTTATGAAAAGATATTACGAGGTTAACTGAAAAAGGAATTTAGTGCCTAAAACAATGATGTTTGTATAACAATTGCTACCAACAAATGATGTCCATATGTCTGTCTAAATACCTAATCATGCGGCTCTGCATTGGTCAATCTGTTGTGCATGCGGCCCTTCACTGAAAAAGGTTGTGCACCCCTAGTTTACACCACAACATTTCCTTCAACACATAAAGAGTTTCCATTGCCCTGCACTCCCGATTTTGTGATCCTGGGCTATAAGAATACGATACTCTCATTCGCGCATATGTGGCAGCACCACAAAATTTCTAAACTATCTCCAATGCCTACTTAAGTTTTTTTACGGTATTGAAACCATGCTAGTTGTAAATGGTTTAAAAAAATATAGTGTTTCCTTCATGCTTTTTTAACCATACTAGTTGCGAACAGTTTCGAAACCCGTCATGGTAAAAACTGTTCCTTACCATAAATTTTATGGAAGAACTGACTTTTCCTGAAAAAAACAGCTAAATCTAGGCTTATTAAAATGCAATTTTGAGAATATTTATTCTAAAAAAGTACTGCCCTAAATGTGCATGAACAGCCAATTCATAAGTAGGAAAGCGCCTTAATTGGCGAAGAATGATAATTCCGGTCATGATTTGCTATCCAATTCTCAATCCTTACGATCTGCCCAACTTTCACTCAAGCTTGCAACCACTGCAATGAGTATCTATTTATCGGATGTTCTGCTTCTGAAATAGAGTTTAATCTCTAGCCCTTAAAACTTTTCCTAATTCTTGGGGGATTCTCTCGATAAAGTTAGTAATCCCATGTTTTTACTATTAATATTCCATATTATAAAACTGCTGTATATATCGAAGTGGCGCAGAACAACGCGTTCAACCATCAAGCTAATCTCCATAGTTAGAATTTATATAAATTTTTTGGTACATTTTACAGCGAACTCATTTCAGAAGTTGTGTGTAACTCAACCTAACGTATATTAATAATTGAAATAAAGGAAAGGTTATTTCTTCGGAAAAATGAATACTCATAATACTCATACTTTTTTCGCAAAAAGCTTTATTGTTATACCAAGGTAATACTTGAAAATTTCTTTGTTCTCACCCTGTACATTTCACCTTTTTGTAAAGGAAAAATAGGGGCGAGCTGATTACCGTCAATAAAAAAACAAATGATGCATTGTTTTCGATATACAGTGAAACCTGCCAAGTTGACCACCCTTGTAAGTTGGGCACCTGCATAAGTTGACCTCAATTATCAAGAACGGAATTTTTCCTATATAATATAAAGAAGCAAAACCTTTGCAACTTGACCACCTGTCTATCTTGTATGTTGACCACTGAAATAAGTCAATTCTGTCTAGGAGTATTATGAAATTCAATTCTAAAAACCTCATAAGTTGACCAGAAAAAAATTCAGAAAATGTTCTGTCATTTTGGCAATGTATTTAAAATTTCATTTGTTTGGTGAAATAGTGTAAAAAGCTAATCTAAACCCTTTTGTGAGTTGACCATCAGGGGAAACAGTAAGGGGTCAACTTCTTACCATTTCTTTCATCCGTTCATTGAAAACAGGTGTGTTAGTTGAAAAGTTGCTCTTCCTGTTGCAATAGTGAGCATTTGAATAAATGAATCCTCTGAATCTTTGATCTTTAAGTGTAGTAAATAAATTTTAAAGTGTCCAAATAATTTTATTTTGTGAAAGTTTTCAAATTACATGTTTTCGTGTTCTGATATTTTAAGAAATTATATTTATTAAGCACTTCACATGCATAACTAACCAAATAATTTTTAAAAAAAAAATTTGTTAAATATTAGAATTATATGTATCAAATTGAAGTTCATTCAGGTTTAAACACATTTCTTAGCATATTCATTTGCATATTTTCTGAATAAAATTTTTAAGTCAAGTAAAAAAAAAATTTCTATATATAGCAACATGATATAGGAAAAGAAAAAGTAAGCAATGACCCACCCCCTATATAAGTTGACCACTTGTCTAAGTTGACCACTAAAACAATGCACCACAAGTGGTCAACTTACGCAAGCTTTACTATATTCGTTTATGCTGAATCAAGTGGAACGGATTTTGGGACAAAAAGACAGAGAGTTGAGAAGTTTTATGAACAAAATGTCAGTTGTTTGGCATAGGGGCCTATACAAATTATATAATGTTTTCTGAGTAATTTTGTTATCGAGTGAAATCAAACTTCAGTCAATAAGACTCAAAAATTCGAAGGGTTTTTGAATATGAAAAATAACATTGTGAACATTTTTAGACTTTTCATATTGATATAAGTATCTAGACCAAAGACGTATTGTTTCTTATCCATTTGAGTGAGCTGAAACAAATTTAAAAACAATATAGCCAACAAAGGAAAGGGTAAAATTTTGTGCCATGTAAACTAAATATTAAAAAAAAAAATGTGAATAAAGCACAAATGAAAGTGCATAAAAATACTTGCCATGCAATAGTATGTCTATTTATGTACTTCCATTTGGGTTTTATCCACTTTTTTTTTACTTTAGGTATAACCAGTAGTTAGAAACGTGCAAATAAGTACTTTTTTGTACTTGTTTTGTATTTTGTTTCCATCAATCACAGAGTGGTATCACTTCTAAGTCTTCCATTTATCCTAACGAAATACATATAAGTATTTCATTAGCTTAAACTGAAAATTCAGATGTGTTAATCGATACAAGTCAACCGTTGTACATAAAAAGATTATTACTTCGATACTATCTTCTCTAATTTCATCTCATTGAATGCAACGTCATTCGTCTGTATCGATGATATTCTCCTCCCCCCCTCCCCTCAACAACAAAAGAAAAGAATATGTAAGGAAGCTTTTGCTGGTGTCAATTATAAAGACATAAGAAAGCTTTCAGTTAAAAGCCCTAGATGTTAATTTTCTGAAAAAGTTACATTATACTAGACTTTTCACTAAGTAGATTTTTTTTGGAATTGAACCGAATCTAAAAAGCCAGTTACTTAAGCAAGTACCACGAGTCCCAATGTTTTTCTTTCTTTTAATCCTTTCTTCTTTTTATTTTTTTTTAATTCTAGAATCTGTGTAAAGATTCTAATGAAAAGCAGCTAACAAGATACTCTCCTAACGAGCACCGAACATAAAGAAAAGAGTGGAGGGGGGGGCTTCACTACTTTTTTGCTTTTATTTGAACATTTCTTTAGATGAAGTAGTAACGAAGCTAAATCTTCATTTTTTTTCCTTTCTAGGGTCGATAAGCGTTCTTTGCGCTAAAAGAATGTCACACAAGTCACAACTCTAGAAAAGAAGATATGCTCTTCAACTACTAGGATGAACTGAACAATACGTATGTTCTAACGATCGATATCAACATTTTTTTCATCCCCTGTTTCTTTGCCATCGGGTCAAGTTTGAATGGGGCGCAAAATGTGGTTTTTATGGGCTGTTTATATGGATGCTCATAGATAAATGAAGGGTCCTGATTTACTTTTTAATCCTCTACTGCCTGTTGTAAATTTTTAAAACTAGAAATGCAAATTATATAGATTTACAACTTTTACGCAGCTATCACTGAAAATTTTAGAAATATTTCATAAAGAAACATTACTACATAAAGGATCAATTTTATAAGAATTTTTTCAATATAATTCGAATTCGTATACATTTGACAATATTTTCCTAAAACGGAAAAAACACAGAGTAAAACTTAAATCTTTAATCATATTACTGAAGTCAAATTCTTAAATGTAATTGATGATTTGAAGGCTTATTTAAATTATAAATGGTGGCAAAAAGTAAGTTGAAAAAATTTCTGTAACAATTCGTTTGCGGGCAAACTAGCCATGGAGGTTTAAACTACACACGTTTGAGACTAAAGGCATGATGGTGCCAATGTGGTTCGCAATGGGAGCCGGCCGTTTTTATTTCCAAAACAAGCTTGTGGTTATCGAGTTGAGTGAACTTCGAGCCACCACTGGGAATAGAACATTTATCCTTCATAATGTTAACATTGCGCACCATAAATGGTGGTAGACATCTTTGAAGTAATGTGTCACGTCCCACAGAGTACTCAGCTTTTTCAATGCAACAACAAAAATTGCATGAACCTTTCAAAACCGTACATAAGATAGGTATTTTATTTTATAAAGATACTTTTACTAAATCAAAAATTTATTTTCAACAAAATTTTAGATAAAGAAAAGCTCTTGTTTTAATTTCGCCATCTAACAATCAAAGTCAGTTTGCTATGTTTTCTGTTTTATAAAATACATCACCATACCGATCAATTTTGTAAAATGAACGTTGAATCGTGAATATTTTTTTAATTAATTTACTAAATTTTTAATCTAAGTGGAGATTATTTAAGCAGAGCAGTGGAGGGTTTACTTGTAGCATTTACAAAACTTTTCGTAGACATTTTTACCTGATCTTAAATAGAATTTATATTTTTAAAGATCGATACGTAGAAAATATTTTCTTTACCTCTTTTATCAATCTTACTAAAAGTGCATTTTTTTTCTTAACTTTGAAGTTCCTTGATGATATTTTATATAAAAAAGAGAAACTGCCTTGTAATAGATTGTATGTGACTTTTATAAAATAAATGTGTATAGAAATTAATTAATTTATCAGCAATTAATCTATTTAAATAATTTGTCAAATAACGTAGCTTATTCTAATGTTCACAGTCGTATTGTCGAGTTGTTGCTGATAATATTGTTTTTTAATAAACAATTTTTCTCATATTAATAGCAATTCTATTTAAATAAACATTTTTTTGCAGTTCAATTTCTTATATTTACTTAACATTTAAACTTCCGGAAACATTAAGAAGTTAAAAAAAGATTTTCTATCCGTTTTGATAACAACGGTGATTGATTAGTGATAACGATTATGTAATAATCAGGTACATGGGGGGTACAAACCATAGTTTCTTTATTACTTGAGCATTATAATTGGGATTACGTGAAATAATGATGGAAGAAATATAATGAATCATTCGAAGCAATCGTGGTTTCTAAGCATAATTTACGATTTTTTTAACATGTAATCGTGATTAAGATCAATCATGATAAGGAGTTGCAAAGGATTATAATTGAATGAAATTATTTAATTACTAGTAATCAAGTAATCATAGCCCACTATTTAAATTACATTTATTATTAAACTGAAATATTTTTGTTGGGAAACCTTTATTTCATTATACGCAACAAAAAATGAAATATCATAAAATTATTATTTATTTATATTGTAAATTGTGTTTCGTGCTATAATATATTGAAAGAAACACTTAAGAAATATACCGCTGATACATTGTAATAGCAAGTAATAAATATGATCACTTGTAATTAATAATCATATAATTACTTTTAATAATGTTTTCCTGCATTCGTTGTCCATGATTAAATAATTAATTGTACGCTTTCATGATTACTTGTAAACGCTGATCATTATTACTTTAAATCATAATAAAATTAATAATGTAATAATTATTATTATTATTATTATAATGTAATAATAATTATTATTATTAATATTTAATTAAGTAATCTTGATAATTAATCATGATATTTTAATTGCGTCAATAACTGCAATCAAAATCATGATTGCATGTAATAACTATTAAAAACAATTCATTACTTTTAACCAATTAAATTTTTATATAACTTTGCTTTTTGAAGCATATTAAAACGAATAAGAGAAAAAAAAAATCTGGTAAAATTACGGTAGTGTGTGGTAATGACATTTCTGGTGACATGATATTGACTATACATCATGCAATATATTCAAGAAATATTACAAAAAACATTGTTGATATCTAAATAAACTAAAAGCATTTGATGACCTTGTCTTTGATGCCAATATTAATATATCAGTACCAAATATTGGTCTACGCAAACTATTTAACAAAATATTATGAATTTTATGTTCTCAAAAAAAATATGATTTATTACTTACGGCTATTGGTACTTTTAAAAAAAAATAATTCATTTATGAAAAATTTTCCATACATAATGATTCATAAAGGGTGATTTATGCATTTATTAATAGAGAGGGATTCCAAATAAGTGCTTAAAAATTTACATTTAGGTCAAGAATATGATATGACTAAGGATGATGGATACAGAGTGTATTTCATATAGACCGCCGTATGCATTTTTGGATCGATTAGGGGGACTGGAAAGTAATGTCGTTTCGGCATTAAACATTCGTTGGACTTAAAACCAATTTATTTGCTTTATTAATTTTCTATCCGGCATTGAAAGGTTGTTGCTAACGAGGGTGAATACATTATTGATTAAAAATAAAATCTTCATAACAATTATCAACTGCACATAAACGACATTACTTTCCGTTTCCCCCAATATATCAAACATGACTGCACATTGGAGATATGGAATGCACATGGGGAGTCGCAAACGAATATTTAAAAGAGGATAAAATATAAATGCTTAGGAAACGTAAAAAATTTCAGCACAGGCAGGCATGTGTAATAAACAACAAGATAAATTTAATTGCAAGCAGAAACAGTGAAATTTTGAAGGACGATTATTCGAAACAATTTCTAGTCTGAAAAAACCTGTTTTGATGTTCCTAGATTCAATCGTCAAATTTCGATTTTTTTTTTTTACCTCGCTATAAATATTAATTTGCGATTGCCACTATTTATAACTTTTTGCTTACACTTTTCGTATGGATTCTAAAAATGCATATTATGGGCTGATTTGCAAACGAAATGTAAATGCGCTGCATGACCAAGAAAACCAGGCTGGAATACAGGTCGCAATTATGATAATTTTATGGCACAAATACAGGAGTTAACACAAAATTTTTATTCAAAAAAAAAAGTTTTAAAGCAAGTGAAGCTATAATATGCACTTCCCAAAGTTCTCAAAAATGCAGTTTTAAATAAATGGTTTGTGGGCATATAGCGAACATTGCGCTTCTCCATAGGGTTCTTGCTTGTTATCATGGTCTTGACCTGTATGTAAATTATTTATAAACAATAATTCGGAATCAACCTGTATACCAATTTAATATGTTCTTTAAAGAAAGAAAGAAAGAAATAATAAAATTGCACCAAAAACACTTTTATTGCGAGTGAGTTTATAAAACAGATTGTTCAACTTTTGCACTTTTCTTCTTTATTTCTTTAATGAATATTATAGAAAAATTTCTTCTTAAATATTGTAAACTTTATACTTTCATTATCCTCCAAAGGAGCAATATATTGGACTGCATTTGGTACTGCTTTGAAGCTAAAAAATAATAGTACAATATACTCTCGATATCTCGAAAACCTTGTTTTGTCAAAAATATATTTTCATTGTTGGCATTACATATCTACATAATGTTAATTTCAATTCCTACGCCGAAGCCTTGCCAAAACCTTGTTCTGTCAAATTTTTCTCGAAATAGAAAGGGCATTTTTTCAGAAAAATCTCTATGTAAAATTATTGTAAGCTAATTTAATGCATAAATATTTTTGTCTTACTTTTAAAAATAAAATTATCATTGTTGTATTTAGATTTATAATCAACTATCATTACATAATATTTATTTCTTATGCTTCATGACTTTACTTTTTAGAACGATATTTAAGGATATATTTTTCTACTTTTGAAAAACATTTAGTTCTGAACTTGTTATCTCGAAAACTCGCGATCTCCAAATTTTTTTAGCTTCTCTTCAACTTTGAGATATCGAGAGTATATTGAATATCATTTTTTTCCTGTTTGTATGGCTTTATAAAGCGATTGTCTGTGTAAAAATTCAATTGATTGTGTAATCGTGTAACATATTATGACAAAATGTGAATCGATGCAAAGTAAAAATACCCTACAATATTAAAAAACTTATTGCTAATTAAAATTTATAATTTTTCAGATAATATTTAAAAATAATTAAAAAAAAAGTTTATTAAGTTTTATTAATTTAAATTTTCTCTAAAATTCTCATTTGTTAGTTTATTTTCTTCTTATCTACGTAAACAATGAAATCTCCTAGAAAAGCCAACTCTATGCAGCGACTTCCTCTATTTACGATCATTTTTGGGACCCCCATAATTCGTTCCATAGACTTTGTTCGAAGAGACCATCAAAACTTCTCCCAGCGACCTCTCAAACCTCTGCACCAAACATGAAAAAATATAAAAACAAAAAATTTAACAAAACAAATGAGTAGATAAAAATGTATTCAAAATATGTGTGTGAGACTCTTTATTTAGTGATTTCTTTTTGACGATCTCTAAAGGACAACTTCATGTTGGAGTGCACTCAAGACGATGTTATTCAATGATTTAGTTTTAGAGTTGAAAGTTAAATTAGAAAAAAAAATTATTTTAGAGAAAAATAAGCATCTAAATCAAGCAAATCTCTTCTCATTTTTTAAAGCTAACTCATTTTTATGACATAAAATTAAATACAAACTTAAACAAAAGTGCATAATTGTTCATTTATTTAAAATAGTTCTATCATTCATAATAAGTCAATTTGTTTTTACACATAATTATATCAGTAAGGATCAGACGCTAAAATTCATTCATCGATCCGGTTTTTTTGAAGCCAAAACAACTAAAATAAAAATTATTTGCGAAAAATGATGCACCTTCGATAACATTTTGAAATGAATGGAAGGTAACCCCTAAGAACCTCCATTAACGACCGAGAGAGAGGTTTCACTGCAAGTAAAAGTCACTTCTTTTAAATAAAACTTGAGGTTCAACAAGAAATACTTTTAAGTGTACGTAATTGAATATCTTACACAGGTTAGATCTCGACTTTTGACAATTATTTTTGAAAACTTTTAACAATCAGTCCCTTTCATTAAAGAAAGCTTGTGAAGGCTCAAAGCGAAATGATTCGGCGGATTTTTGAAGACACAAATTTCTTCTTTCGAATTCATCTGCCAAAGAGTGATAAACAAAACAAAACATTTTTGCCTTTTCAATAAAAAGCATTTATATGTATATTGAATGATGTGTCTAGACTGTTATCTAATTTTTGTATTTATTTATATGGAGTTGAAATATTAGAAAATAAATGTTTATATTATTGATGTGTAGTTATTTTTTGAAGTGTCATAAAACTGCATTCATAATATTTTAAGGGTTAAGCTCTTCTAGCGAATTTTCAACCAAAGCAATACAATAAATCAAAATTTAGAAAAAAGTTTTTTTTGCTCAACCATACCAACGACAGAGTTACATTTTCTTTATGTTCATAGTTCCATATACAACGTTTAATATTATTTATAATCTTGTTAAAAGAAGAAGTCAGCAAATATTAATTCTACTGATAAGATTATTAATAATTATGAGGAATTTAGGCAGAAAAAAAACACGAAAATTCTTTATTTCGAAAAAAAAAAATTTAATAATATACAGTGGAGAAAATTAAAAAAAATTCCAACTTGGCACTCGATTGACACGTGATATTTCCGAACATTTTTGTCGCAACCCTTACTGATCCTTTCTTCTCTTTTTTAACACAATTTGAGTTTCTGCTATTTCACTTCAGGTCATGTAAAAACACAAACATCTTTGAAAACTGCAGTGCCGAAACTGCAGTTATGACCGTTTGATGCGTTACTTAAAATTATTTTTACGAATGTGGGTTCAGTAATATAGATCTATTATCTGTATAGGATATACAGACTTATTATCTCTAGATATTAGGTTCATGTACATAGATTTCTCATACTTTCTTAAAATAATATCAGATAGGACCATTCCTTGGTTATGGATCTTCGCGCACCTCCCGAAGAAGAGGCAATGAAAAAATAATGGACTTTGATGGTTGTGTCCTGCTGACCCAGACGAAAATAAAAAAGACGCGGAAAATGTTTTGCAAGCATCTTTTAAAGAAGCTTAAAGAGAAATAAACAATTTTAAACTGCTCCTCTCTTTTTACCTCTTTTGTGAATTAATAAATGAGTATATACTGCCGTGCAATTCAAAACACAAAGCTTTCAGTGATTCGTCATTGATTCCGTGGTTTGACAACTATTTTCCGCCTATTTTGCTAATGCTATGAATGCTAAAATTGAATTTCAAAAAAACTGGTAACGCAAAATTTATTTTCGAAAAAAAAAATTGCACTTCACAAAGATGCCAAAAATATAAAAATCTCAATTTTGAATTTTTTTGTTGCTTACGTCGATTTTTCAATTGCACGGCAATATAGAGATGCTAACGTCACTTCACTTACCTCCCCACAGGCAATCCAGCAATGATCCTTCAGTAACAGATATCAACCAATAGAAATACGTTTCTATTGAGATGTGAATATGAATCGCCCAATAGGAATGGTGCTCACGAAAATGGATTGATTAGAGAGGTGATAATAGACCAGAGAGATTATAACCAGATGGACGTTTATAACCAGAGGCTTAACTGTATCACTGAGTGGAATGAACTCAGTGACGTCGTTGGCTAGGACATCTCTATAATGGGCACAGTAAAAGGTGTCTGATAGTTTGTCTAAATAACGGAATGAAGAAATAGTGGTGGGAAAAGAGCCACATTCATTAAGCCTAACAGTGTTTTACAAACAAAAAGAAAATCTGTCGTTACCCATCCTGAAATCACCTCCCTAAGAACTAAAACATATTTTTGCTCGAAGAATTTTTTTTTTAACAAGAGAAGGATGGAAAAAGCAGAGTTGAGTGGAGATTAACTAAGAGGAGGAGGACTCCTGGGACAATGCCTCTACACACTTATTAAACTATAACTTCAGTGATCCAACGTTAGTCTATAGAAGTACACTGTGTGCGTGTGCGTGCGTCATTGCGAATGACCGAAATGGGTGATTGTTGACTTCCACCGGTGAATATTGATAATCCCATTCTCTTTGTGGTAAATGTCCAAAATATATACTTAGGTCTAGTTAAGTGCCCGATATGCATTTAACAGGTACTCCAAACGCTGATGTTTCTCTGCGTTGCTTCTCGTTTCTCTGCGATGTTTCTGATGCTTCTCGCTTGCTGCATATCAGGTAGCAAGCAATAATACCTCTTTCTCTTTTTGCAAAACTATTAGAAAATAGAGTAAATAGGTTATCATAGCTTTAATAATACGAAGAGATTAGCTTTGCCCTGAGTAGAGTGAAAAGTAAAAATACATTTTTTTATAACATGAAAAAATGCTTTGTGACGAGTCTCAATTCTAAATGTCTAAACTAAAATTTTCAGTAATAACCATCTATGGCAACGTTACTTTTAAGAAGAAACGAGTAAAAGTACAAGTATTTTTAAAAAAAGTAACGAGTAAAAAGTTCTTATTTTAAAAAGTAACGAGTAAAAATTAAAAGTACTAAACAAAAAAAGTAACGATTTAAAAGTACATTTCCAGGAAATCGAAAATTCAAAGTAACCTAAAATTTTATTGAATAATATTCTTATGTTCTTTAATGTTTTCGCAAAATTGTTGTTAATTATTTTTAATTTTGAAAGTTATGGACATTAATTTATTTCTAAATTCGGAAGAATATTATATTATAATTTTATAATATAATCGTATAATATAATTTTGAAAACAAATATAATTTTAATATCAAACTTTTTATGGATTTACACGAAAAAGAAATTTTATCTATTGATTTTAATTTTTAGTTTATTATTTTTATTTATTTAAATTACCATTGATTTAAAATTGCTTTACTCTATAGAAATGCGTTTTGAAAGCACAAACATAAACAAAGCAAACACGGGGTTTCAGATAGCTTTGTGATCTTAGAGCTAGTAAAAAATAATTGAATGTGCAGTATAAGTTGAAACCGAAGAGTCTACAGTTCTACTTGTAACAATGGCTAATGCTGAAGTCATGCGAGATTAGAAAATGCTGAGTCATGCATCATTTTCCGAACATTTCTGCCTAACGGAATAATTAAAATTTGTAAACGAATTTTAGTATCTGAGGCTAAATTAATACCTTCGAGTTTTCAAGAGTTAAAATAGTAATTATAATAGTTTTCAATAGCACAAATAGTTCTGAAGTTCTTAAAGATTTGACTGGGCGTTGTTTGACAAGGTCGGGCATAAACATAATTTTAGTAAAAAATGTACTACGTAAAAATTTATTCAGTAAAAAATGTATTAAGGCAAAAATTTATTATTAGTAAGTTCAAAAAGAAAATTGAAAAACGTAATAACAAAATCCAAATTTTTTTTATTTAAAATGTAGTAAATAAATGCATAAAACTTAAAAAATGAATGAAAATAACTTGCTAATTAATATTTTTATTCATTTTGCAAAATAATTGCATTTCGAAAGTGGTGTCACTGAGTCTGCTGCGAGAATTTCTCAGAACGTGCTTACCACCACTATGAAAACCATCGGTATTCAAAACCTTTGCTATTCATGTCATCATTTATCACAGGCAATTTTCATAAGATGAATAATGACTGTTCTGGACACACAATTCTGGAGAACACTCCACTCACAATGATACTTGCAGTCAAAAAAAGATCAAAAGAGCAGTCCTTTCCCTTTCGGGAATGACAATTTTAAAAGGTCAAGGCATTTAAACACGATGTTAGCTGTGAATGCATAGATATTGTACATTAATTTTATAAATTAAAAAAACATAAGCATTTTTTCTTAATTTAATTTTTTTTTTAGAAGGCTTACCGAGTTTTAGAAAAAAGTAACGATTTTATTCGACATTTCCGTTAAAAATACTTGTACTTTTTCCCTAAAAAAGTAACGAAGTAAACAAGTAAAAGTACTAAATTTAAAAAGTAACGAAGTACACGTAAAAGCACGTACTTTTTACTTGTACCGGCGGTACAAGTAACGAAAGTAAAAGTACTGCCATATATGGTAATAACACGTATTAACACATCTAATTTAATCACTACTCATACTTTCATTTTAAGTTTAGATAGAACGCATAATTTTTTTTTTGTTTATACGAAGGCGAATGGCATCACAAAAGGGAAAAGTTTTTTTAGGTATTTGCAAGAATATCACGTTTTAAAAAATTCTGAATTTTCAAACAAAATTTATTACAAAGAAGCTGTGAAACAGTATTTCCAAGCTTTCAAAAGTATTTTATGGTAAAAAAGGAATTTTTCAGTGTCGAAAATTAGAAAATGTTTTTTTCGAAAATCTTACAATTAGAGGGACTCAACGCTATAAAAAAAAAGTAAAATAAAAATGTTTAACAAAAACATTTTTATAAGAGAAAATATTTTTTCTGCACTTCAAAAAAAGGAAATGTAAAGCTCATATCTTTATCGAAAGTATTTTTAGATGGTGGAAGGAATTTGTTACGAAAAGGGATGCTCTCTCCACGTTTTTCGTTTTAGTTGTGACAAGAAAAATATTTTCCCATTTTCAGTCCACTTAAAAAATTTGTTTTGATTAGCCATAAATTTTATTTTTGGTAACCACAGAAACGATTAATTCCTGATTTAAGAAAATATTAAAGTATTTTAAAAAAAATTTTAACAAAATTTTTAAATTTTAGGGAGAGAAAATATTACAACGAATAAAGTTTTTATTCAATGAAAGTAATTTTTGTGTCCATTCAGTTAAAGTATAACCTTAGATCTTCTAATACATAAAAGTTTGATTTTTTTTAAAAGACAATTATTCGGGGTGTTTCGTAAAGACCGTCCGTAATGTGTATTTTTAAAATTCTTATCAAAGATGAAAACAAAAACGGAATGAAGGGTCGCAAGTTAATATTAAAGCGAAGAAAATACAAAGATGTTATCGAAATCTGGAAAATTACTGCATAGGAAGGTGGATGTTATAAACATTCCCATAGGAGGTTGATGGTGTTTCTAATAATGTCTTTCAACTCCTATCTATTTCCTTCCTCCAACTAACTTGTTTTGCTGCTTATTATATGCACTTTCCTCTTCTGTAATCTTTCCACAGAGTTTTTTTTAAAATTAATTTGCAACCCCCAATTTTAGATTTTATCATTAATAAAATACTTACAAACACCTTATAAATACCTTACAAACACCAATACAAGACCATTTGTGCAAATTTAATAAAGCGTTTACATGGGTTTGTCTTACATTAATAATTATAAATATAATTCATACATTATATAAATAACAGAACGCTTAAAAGGAGGCGGTGAGAGATATAGTTGCGATAACTGGCAATATATTCGTCAGTTACTTCGCAAAGAAAATACGAAGAAAATAATGCTATACAGGGTGATCAGAATGAATGTTTTGGGCCATTTGGGAACCAATC
This sequence comes from Parasteatoda tepidariorum, assembly GCF_982258835.1. Classification (NCBI taxonomy): domain Eukaryota; kingdom Metazoa; phylum Arthropoda; class Arachnida; order Araneae; family Theridiidae; genus Parasteatoda; species Parasteatoda tepidariorum. The sequence continues at coordinate 104,265,236 of NC_141763.1, forward strand.
TAATTTTATGGCTTGTAGAGGTATATATTTTTCAACCTAAGGTGTTTCATTTTACACTTCTGGTCATTATAAATCAACCTGAAGTGTATTTTCAACACTCGGAAAGGTTATTTTTTATTAACGTCATGTGTTCCATGTTCTACCTTAAGTTATTATTTCGTAACTCAAGTATATATTTTTGTATTTTTAGAAGTATTAATTTATCAACCAAAGATGCGACATTTTACACTTCAGGCTTATGTAGCTCAACCTAAAGCTGTTTTTCTAGTTTTTACGAAGGTGGGGTGTTATACGGACCACCTACTTTATTAATTTTTAACCTCACTATATAAAAAATATAATATATAAAGATAATATATAAAAAGATAATATATACACTGGTTATCATAAATTAAGGAAAATTCACAAAAATCGCGATAACTCAAGAAATTACACATGGAATTTTATGAAACTTACCCACAATATACAACACATAGTAAGGTATTAAACAACATAAAAAGAAATTATCAGACATTAATAGTAGTATAGAAATTAGCACATGTATAAAATAAACAAATTGGAAGTATCGGTTTGCAATAGAAAAAGTACCTTTAATATGGAATATGATTGCCTCTAGAAGCAATACAGCACAAACAGCGATGTGTGATGCTTTCAATTATGCGGTCTATCAGTTCAATAGGAAGTGAGAGCCATTGCTCTTGTAAAGCAGTTGCAAGCGTGGCAAGGGTCTGAGGAGGCGGATTGATGGCAGATACACGCCTCCCTAGAGCATCCCAAACGTGCTCAATAGGATTCAAGTCCGGGGATCGAGCTGGCCACTCCATGCGAGTAATTGTTTCCTGTTGAAGATAATCATCAACAATGCGAGCTCTGTGTGGTCTTGCATTATCGTCCTGTAACAGGAAGCAATCACCAATTGCCCCGGCATATGGGCGCACATAAGCATCAAGGATGTTGTCTCGATAAACCTGAGCATTCACGGTTCCCCTTGGAAAGACATGGAGGTATGTGCGCCCTCCTAAGGATATGCCTCCCCAAACACAGACACTGCCTCTTCCGTATGCATCTCTTTCACGGATGTTTGATGGATGATAACGGGTCCCAGGTTCTCTCCATATCAAATAACGTCTACTGTCACTTTCTAGACTAAACCTGGACTCATCCGTAAAGAGAACAGGCCTCCATTGATCTGACGTCCAGTGGACATGTTGTCGGGCCCACTGCAAACGGTCTCTCCTATGGCGTGATGTGAGCGGCACGCAAATGGCTGGTCGTCTCGCATACAGACCACCTTCGTGGAGCCTTCTGCGCACAGTTGACGTTGACACCAACCTTCCGGTGGCTGCAGCAAGAGAGGATCTAAGATGTGTCGGAGTAGCGGTTCTATTCCTGCGTGCACTTAATGTCAAATATCGGTCATCGGCACTGGTCGTAACAGTTGGCCGTCCTTGACTGAACCTCCTAGATGCCGAATCTGTGGTTTGAAATTGCCTCCAAAGTCTATGAACCACAGATGGACTCACATTTAGCCATCTGGCCACTTCTGATTGACTCTGCCCTGCCTCTAGTCTCCCGATGGCTCTCCATCGTAGTTCTTCAGGCAAATGATGCCTAGAGGTCATTATTACGAATTGGCTATCTCAGATTTTCAATGTCGCAATCACAGTAAAATTTGTGTGCTTTCTCTCAAACTTGGACTTTTATGCTCCAGGCAGATGACGTAAGCCGAGTGCAACGCCACTAATTTGCATATTGCAATTTTACTCAGCTACTCTTAGTGGACAACATATGCAAATTTTGCACGGTTTGGCTTACTTTTGAAAGAGTTATCGCTATTTTTGTGATTTTTCCTTAATTTATGATAACCAGTGTATATATTATATAAAGAATAATGCATATTATTACATTTTTTCGCTAGTAGAGATCTTCATTTATCAACCTGAAGTTTTTAATATTAAACCTTCCGCAATAATTGCTTCTTTTGTTAAGGTATAAAAGATTTCAAAAGCATAATTCTTCAGAAATTTTAATAGATTGAATTAAATCATTATAAAATAACACTTACCCAAATTCTTCAGTTAGTAAAAATTATTTATGGGAACTCATAGTTTTAGAAGATAGTTGTCTAAACTATTTGAATTTTTAAAGCTATAAAATTACAAATTTAAATAATTATTCAGCTGAAATTCAAATTACTTTTATTTAAAACTAAAATTTAATTTTTTTTACAAGCCAACAAAATTATTTTAAATACTGTTTCCGTCTACCTGTTGAAACTTGTAATTATGGGAACCTAAGAGAAAAAAAGTATGAATTAGTAAGAAAGTCATATTTACAATAATAGTGGCAGGCATTAAAATATTAGAAATTGTTTCTTTTTATGATTTAAATTAACTGGATGAAACTAATTTTCTTTTAGATAAATAGTATTACTCTTCTGCCATTTCTATTCAATCCTCGTAGCTAAAAAGCATGACAGGTACCCCAGCCACAAAATAAAATACACTGAAGAAAGAACTACCATTAACAACATTTACAGCAGGGCCGTTTTAATAGCAAGCAGGGCCCCCGGGCACTGAAATGTTTTGGGGCCCTATTACATTTCATACTGTTTAAAATAGAACTAAAAAACTTCACATGCATAAAATTAAGTATTTTTAAGATATGCAATAATTTTAACAAAGTTAAACACATTTTTATAGCCCCAAAAACTCAATGCACATAAAATAAAGCATTTTTAAACTAGGCATAATTTTTCTTAAAAAAAAATGAAATGCTAACAAATCCTTAAATAGTAAGTACTTTTCAAAACGAAGAAGCTAATTAAAATAAGTAAATTAAAAAGCATTTATTTTGTAACCGTCGCTGAACAGCCGATCCAATTTTTGGGTTTACCAATATTCAATTCCGCAGCCTTGTAATTTTGAACCCAATACAGAAGACGAGGGAACTCCTGGATCAGTTCCCCCAGAGGTATGACTTGTTATGGGAACATGGAGGAGTTTGTGACTCGACAGACTTAACGTGCATCCATTTACTACACGGGGAGTTTTCGGCCTGCGGAGATCGAACCCACGAACATACCCATACGATACATGGGCCCAATGCCCTACCAAGCAGACTATCCCGGCCAAGGGTTAAGCAAGTTTTTCATTTTTTATTATAACCGTCATTGAACAGCCGACCCAATTTTTGGGTTTACGACTTCTAATGTTCAACTCTGTAGCCTTTTACTTTTGAACTCAATATAGAAAACAAAGGAGTTCTCGTATCAAGTATCGGGAGAAATTTTGCATTCGTGGAGTACTTTTTCAGTGGAACTAACCCGCATTTACATTACATGGAGATGAAGACCACGAGAGCCTCCCACGGTTAGTCTGACGGCAAAGGGACTCTAACCCATGATCCGCCTGCCACTGAGGATATTTCACGTCAGCAGAGTGGTCTGTGCAAGCCGGATGCAGATTCTTATCGACCAGCCGTCATTGAATTCGAACCCGGTTCATATCATTGGAAGGCAAACGCTCTACGCCCTGAGCCATTGCTGCTAGGGTATAGCAATTAAAAAAATTCAAGAGGTATGAATTGTTTCGTCAAACTATTAAAAAGTCGGTTATTATAATATTAATATTTAAACATCTTTCAATGCACATCAGACATAACCAGTTTAAAAGTTGCTGTCGTATGATTCGAAACACTGGCAATTATTACTTTAATTAGCTATAAATACTAAACAGAGTTGGTTGTCAAGCATATTTAGTTGTTGTTGTAGTTCATTTACGTCACACAGGAGCTGCACAACGGGCTATTGGCGACGGTCTGGGAAACATCACTGAGGATGATCCGAAGACATGTCATCACAATTTTGATCCTCTGATGAGGGGGTGGCACCCCCACTTCGGTAGCCCAATGACCTGCACGCGAAGTCGAGCACTTCACGGTAAAACAGTTTAACGAGGACCCGTACCGCACATCCTCGGTCCCTACGCAGACTGATCCAAGTGGTTACCCACCCTCACACTGACCGTAGCCAGTGATGCTTGACTTCGGTGATCTCAAGCATATTCAGAGACATTATCACTTAGGGAGTTGAGCACCTAAAAACTTCATTTTAACGAAGAAAAATAAATTTCGGCTGACTTTTTATTTTTTCTAGTGATAAACTATTCAAACTATTGGTATTTGCATGGTAATCAATCACTATTCTTAGAAAAAAAAAATGCGCACTTTTTACACTAGTATATATCCCAGAAAGCATGCAACCTTACGGCTACCTTCTGTCAGAATTTTCTTTTTATTGTTTGTACTAAAAACCTTTTTTTAATAAGGCAAAAATATTGCAGTTTTTAAACCTTTCATCCTAAAAGGATTAAAAATTATTTTTTAAGACTTTTTTTTTTAAAAAAAAGTGTTGTCACTTAAGTAAAATGGTCGCTTAGGTCCATAATGACGGTTTAGCTGACGTCATACTAACGATAGGATCAAACTGCGTTGCTCATTAAAATTCCATGACAAGGTGGATTTTAGCTGAGCATGCAAGACTTAGTGAAAAGAAACCTTATAATTACCTAGGTTTAAGAGTATTTTCACCTTGAGACTAGCTTTATTAAGGGATTTTTTTCACGCTTGAAAACTCTAAGTCAACCTCGATTTAAGGTTTTTATATAGAAGGTTGTTTTCCAAGGTTTTGGACTAGGGTAATGTGCGTAGAATAGAGCAGATTGCCACAGATCTCGTTTTAAGGTTAGAAGATTTACACGTAAGCCGCATCGCATAACCAACCTTTTTAGGTTTACATTAAAAGGTTTTTGCTGAGTGAAAATAAACCATATTTTGCTATTTGGGATTTATTTAAAAAATTATATAATACAAAGTTGTTTATTCTTAGTAATTTTTTTTTTAAAAAGTAAGATTCTTAAGGGCCCCCTGAGTGCCTGGGGCCCCTGGGCACTGCCCGGGTGTGCCCATGCGTAAAGACGGAACTGATTTACAGAAATTCAAATATAAAATTCCTATCTTACTACGCAATTTTAACACTTTTTATTTTTCTATACATCTGGTACTTGTAAGTTTGATTATTAGATTTTCTTTCTTTTTTTCTTACAAATCTTTAAACTCAATAAACCTAGTCTATATTTTAAAACTTCTTGTCAAACCTCATGAAACTAATAGTTTTTTATAAATTTTTGACGCTGATTCTGAAAGGGACTTATTGTCAATCACACCAGAGTTATTAAAAAATAGTTATTTTAATATTTTTAATCAATGTAATCAAGAATCAACAATCGTTTATTAAATTAAATTTTAAAGTTATGTACCAATTTTTATTCTTTTTTTGCACTTAGTCGAATAGAACAAATTACAAGCTGATAAGGAGCATTTATTTTAAAGTTATGAGTAATTTTTTGTGAGGAAAATGTCTAAAAGAGAATGATTTGAAATAATACTTTTAAAATAAGTTGAGTATAATATCTCCTATATAACTTATAATACCGAGCAGAATCAAAATAATAGTTAGTTGTTACAAACATTTGTTTAAATATAAAAAACACATCCCATAGGATGAAATTCAAAAAAATGCATATTACTTTCAACAATAAATGTTTTTATTTGCAATTGATTTTATTCAGTTCAGCATTAAAAGTGCATAAGAAACTATACTGACTTATTTCTAAACAATTTAAGATTTCCGAAATTTGCTAATTTTTGAAGTAGTGAACCATAAACAGCTGGATAAAAATGCTCATAACCTTGAAATAAATTGCCTTATAAACTTGAAATCGGGTTTAATTTAATTCTGTTCAATAATCTAATAAGTAATAACAATCTGCTCAGCAAATAATTAACGTGGGTAAATTGCGACAAAATAACAATAGCAGTTTTGTGATCAAACAGAAAAAAGTGAGCTAGTACAGTTACTAGTTTTCAATTATCAAATATCTAGCAAACTATTGTTATCAACAATTACATAAATTCTGTAGTTTATAAGTAGAGAATACTTTTTCTTTTTGGTATAAGTTCAGAACTATTTCCTAGCGGAAGGCAGAGCAGTAGCTTGCTAGTCACTTCTTCTTCGATGCTGCACATGTGCTATTTACAACCTAGGTCATCTCAACAACATCAGGGAACTATGGATAAGCTCTGTAAATATATATATATATATATATATATATATATATATATATATATATATATATATATATATATTACAAAAAGAAATTGCATGTTAATCAGATTTAAAATGCAGTGTTATTATACATATTTTCACTCATAAACAACAATATAAACTTTGCAACAGATATCCAAGCAAACGATAAGTATACAGCTATAGTAGAATTTCAAAGCAAAATTGCTATTTTAAAAATCTTTCAATTTTCAATGATTTATTTATAAGAGAAATTATGAAAATTTTACTCAATTAAACAGCTTGTATACTGCTGCGTTAAAACATATACATTTAAGCAAAATAAAAAGAATAGTTATATTTGAATAAATTACAAACAATAAAATATACCGTGCGTAACCTGCTGTAACGTTTCACCAGTAACGTTACCCTAAACAGCGACGAGAAATATTTCGATTGTTCTCTTATTGCTAAGCCTACTACAATAGCCTCTAAGAATATCCTCCAACTAAAATTATTTAAGATCAGGACGCGTCTTTAAACCAAAAATAATAAAATTCAAGTTTGAAAATTGAGGCATATTTGATTAAAAGTGATAAAACTAAATTAATAAATGTCAAGTACACCTACCGAATTTCGAATAGACTTTCGATTGTCAACACACACGCCATTTGCCGGCTCGCACGGAACTCTGGGAATTGAGCTAGTTAATATGAAGTGTACTTTAAACAACCTTAAAACAAGCTTAGGTATAAATAAAATGACCTCATACACCTCAATAAATACCTCACTCACTTTAGTTGAAATAAGGTGTATTTTTTATACCTCGTAAATAACTCACTCTCGTTAGTTGAAAAAAGGTAAATTTTTTTATACCTCATAAATTCCTCTTTTGTTACAAGTGTAAGAAAAACAACCTCGTATACCTTAAAAATCACCTCATCAGTCTGGTTGATATGAAGTAAATTTAAAACAACCTCAAAATAACCTTAGGTATAAATAAAATGACTTCATACATCTCAATAAATACCTCTCTCTCTTTTGTTGAAAAAAGGTATATTTTTTATACCTCGTAAATACCTCTTTTGTTATAAGTGTGAGAAAAACAACCTGGTATACCTTAGAAACTACCTTGTCAGTCTGGTTGACTGTTAAAATGACTTCATACACCTTAATAAATATCTTACTCTCTTTAGTTGAAATAAAGGTAAATTTCCTTATACCTCATAAATACCGATTCTGTTAAAAGTATCAGGGAATCAACCTGGTATACCTTGAAAATCCCCTCATCAGCTTGGTTGATTTGAAGTGAATTTTAAGCAACCTCAAAAAAACTGAAGTATAGGTAAAACAACCTCGTACACCTTAATTACAGCCTTTACGAGGTATAATTTTTATAGCTGTTTTCTCAGCAACCTTAAATATACCTCAAAACAACCTCGATACGTCAAAAATACCTCAAATCAACTTTAAATATACCTTAAATTTTCGTAAGGGATGTCTTTTATTTTGCGCACTGTACGAACCTACATGTATGTTCTCTTCTGTTCATGATTTTTCAGCTAAAAATTATATACTAAAATTTTATAACAAGAATCTAATAATTTAACGAGCGTATATATTAAAAATAATTCGTTAAAATATATAATAAATATAATTCGTTCAAAGCATAATACAATATGCAATATTGTACTTAACAGACAGTTTCGAATTTCTTTCAAAACAAAATTAAATTTTTTAAGGTTAATGAAAAATTGGAATAAGCGTATAAGAGTACCAAGAGTTTCAACAAAAAATTAATAGAAATGCCTGATTTTTTGAACGGAAATATATGCTTTTAGAGTCTGTAAAGTGCCTTATACTCTTAGTTAAGGCCTAATGAATATAAATTTGTAATTAACAATTGATATAGATTCCTTCAAAGAGATGTGATTACACAAGAAGTGCGCTTTTAATATTTATTTAGTAAAAGAATGTTATTTAATCATGTAAAACTTAATTCTTATTTTATGAAGCAATTTGATAAATCAATATTAAATGACATCTTCGAGCCAATTTTGGAATATCGTACCGGAATTAATCAATTTTAATTAATGAAATGTAAGGCCTTGATAGCCTGGTCGGTAGGGCACTGGGCCCATATCCGAGAGTTCGTGGGATCGAACCCCGCTGGCCGAAGACTCCCCGTGCAGTAAATGGTGATTGATGCATGTTAAATCTGTCGAGTCGCAAAGTCCTCCATGTTCCCATAACAAATCAATACCTCTGGGAGTACTGGATTGGAGATCGATCGTTCTCTGATTCAGATCAAAATTACGATCTATGGATGAATGAATGGACGTGTGAATGGATCCGTCCTATAAAACGGGCTGTGACGTGTGTGCGTCTGAAGACGAATTCTTGGCCATAGGATGGCGCTGACAACTGAAAAACAAGAAACGCACACTCTGCCTTAAATTTGCTCGGTTTGACCAAGCAGGCTTGCCCGTGTGGCAAGTGGCATTAGAAGCAACAACAATTAATGAAATGTAGGGAAAAAATTTAATGTATACTATATTTACATTCTAATATTTTATAAATGTAACGTTGCGTTGTAAATAAATATCGCGCCAAGGGATATTTTAGAAATTAACCCATATTTAGCCTTACAAATATGTATCCACTTGAAGACGTTAATTTTTTAAGTTAATAATGAGTTAGTTAAAAAAAACAAATCAAAATTACTTTTTCAAAAGATCAATCACGAAGAATAATGGAGAAAATCGGCTCACAAAACAATTCATTGCAATTTTCTTATTTCTTACCCCTTTCTGCATTATAGCGAGAAAGAGGAGAAAAAAAATAAAAGCATTTTTCACTGCTGAATACCGCTCATTTATTAGGATTCAAAATGCATTAACACACATTTCAGATTTCACGAGCATTGTCTAATTAACCCTCATTAGGAATAGTTACCAGTTGGGAAAACATTGCAATTACTTCGATTCACGTAAACATCCACCTCTTAAGATCCCTGTTTCTCCAGGTATTCTGAATAGATTACAAATTAAAAACAAAGAATCCCTTTTCCTTCGTTGCAGTTTAATTTGAGAAAAGTATTATTAGTTCGTAAATGGTCATTAATAAATTGCGTGCTGTTTTCTATTGCTAATTTAATTGTTGTAAAAGTATAGACGGCGTTTAATCTTTATTTTATCAAGGGAAGCGGTTAATCATCTGAATGAATATACTACTGATTATAAATATACTCATTCCTTCAGCAAATTATTTAATAGCTGCTGCAAGTAATCAACCTCAACAAGTAAATTGGGAGAAATTTGAATAATTTCTTGAGAGGGTATTTTTAAAGAAATTTTACCTTTCGCGTAACACAATCCATTTAGTTTCTATTGAATCAATCAGTAACAATTCTTCCTAATAGAATAACTCCATTTTGTATATTGAACAATATTTTGATTCAAAAAATATTTGGAGTTTTGAACACTTTATCTTTTGTCCTAGACAACATAAAATTATAACAGGTTGTTTTCAACTTTCTCTGCGAAAAAAATATTTTATTATATTTTAACTGAATAAAAATGACTAAAATCTTTCTTTTTTTAAATAAATCCTTGAACCCTATTTTTTTGGACATTGTTTGATGAGAGAAAATTAAAAAAAAAATCAAATTGCAACAAGATTTAAATCTTTTGATACTTTGTACTTCTTCATTTTCGAAACTTTAATGATAGGTGTTTTTCAAAGTTTATTGAAATTGGTTTTCAAAACTTAGTTTCCTTGAATTAGTTTAATAATAATTACTTGAAATTAGTTAAAAAAAAACAACTTGAAATTAGTTTCCAGGGGTAAAATCTCTTGTCAAGTAAATTTTTCTAATTTTTTGGTTTGAGGCAGAGAGCTACACAATTGATCATTTGAGTGTAGTAGTGAACACAGGGGAAGCAGGTTATGCAGTGCACCCTAGAATGAGCAAGCCTTTTTGAAGAAAAAGCACATAAAAATAAAGAACTTAAAATAAATAAAAGAAAATCAGCAACTATAGTTAGGTCTTTAGTTCCAAATTTCTTTTCAATATTCCAATGGATTCGAATTTAAATGATATCCTAATATTTTTATTCAGTCTATTTAGTTAGTCTTAAAATAGTTAATAAGAAAAAAGCCTCTCCATTGCTCAAAAAACTCAACTACTTAACTCTATTTCAGTAACAAATTAATTTGAAGTTATTCTAATGTATTCATATATTTAATCAAATCAAAATATTTTAAGTCACTCTATTTTAAGTTTTAAAGTAAAAAAAAAAAATAATAAGCAATTGTTGGTTGAAAAGCTGTCTAATGAATTAAGAAAGAATCTTTAAAGAGGGGGTGGGATGAAAAGATCTAAATGATGCGGCGGGACATTAATATAAATTCGAAGAGATGGTTAGTTTCTATAAATGGTTGACCACTCCGATTTAGTTCATTAGGCGTCCTATTGATGAACGAAGAAGCTCTCCCGACTCTCTTTTAGAAAAAAAAAAACATTTGCAAGCTATGGTGAGTATAACTTTCTCTCTCATCTTTTATCAACAGTTATGAAAATTCTTATTAAATTTAGTTTTTGAATTTTGTACTTAAAGTTAGTATTAACAACTTAAAAACGTATTTATATGCTTGTATTATTTTATTCAATAAATAAAAATATAGAAATGGCAATTACACATTTCGGCTTAGAAATGTTTAAACAAAAAACATGCGATTTTTTTCATTTACTTTTAGCTTTTAATGAATAAAAATATTTATATAGAGGAATTTTCTTTCCTTTAAAGCATTATGCATTACTACAATAAAGCTCGGCAAAGTAATTTTGGAGTGATTCGAAAATAATAGTTTATAAGTTATGCAAAACAATAATAGTTTTTAATAGTTTCTTGTTAAAAATATCATTACTAAGCATTTTTTTTAATATAACAAAACTTACAAGAGTACTTTTAGAGTTGTAAATTTAACAATAGTTTGCATATTATTCAAAACAACAATAGTTATCTTTTATGCAAAATTGAAATATAACATTCATTATATATCTAATAGAAAATATGAATAAAGTACTTCCTTATACTACTAAAATAACAAAAAACTTTATAATAATAAGTTTCTGAAAAATAGTTAATCCCTTTTAAATCTTAAACACTTAAAAACTTAAAAATTAAAACTTACGAATACACTCATCCCAAAGAAGCATTTGATCACAATTGTGTACGCATTTTCTCTATTTAAATTACTGTCTTCTAGCTTTCAAAATGTAATAAAGCGTGTGATAAGTACGTTTGGAATTGTTCTACAACAATAGTAATTTGTGTAAAATCAAAAATTAGCTTTAACTAATTAAATTTCAACTCCGTGGTTGTATATATTTACACTATGTCACTTAAAAACACAAAGGAACGTAAATAATGAGGAGAATAGATTATTATTGAAATGCAAAAAATGCATTTAAATTTTTTTAGGAGAATGATTTCACTGTAAATTAGCTTTCAAATTTTACACAACTTATAATTAAAATCTGCTTTAAAAATGTTTAAAGTTTTTTTAGCTGTGTTGTAGATTGTTGTGTTATAATACTTAAAAAATGCTAAATATTTAAAGAGAATAAAATCTGACGATTTTCTCAGGAAGCCAGAGTAGCAGCAAAGCATATTATTCAAAGTAGCGTACAAAGCTTCACAATTATTTACAAAGTTTTTCGAAAGATGGCACTGCTAACGGAAAAAAGCCGAATAAAATGGTTACAAAATAACTTCAATTTGCATTAACAACATTCTGCTACTGGCCTCATGTTCCAGGCGACCTCAAATTAAATCAAATCATTTTTGATTTATTCAAAATAAAAATTTTCTTTTTTTTTACTGTGAATTTCTAAAAACTCAAATTTTCAGATTTCGCTCAAATTTTGTTTTTTATTACTTAATATTACATACTTTAGAAAAATTTCAAAAATTAATTTTTTTTTATTATTAAAAGTTATTTTTTGTGTGGAATTATCTTTGTATGAGGGTTATTTATAAATTATGTGCAAAAACATTTCAATTCGCTTAAAAACTTCTCGAGACAAAGCAAAATATGCTAGAAGTAAAATAAACGTCCAAAACATTCTAGATTAAACTACTGGGTTTCCAGATTGCTTGTCATGTTTTGAGGATCACCGTCGAACAAAAAAAGAATAGAGAAAGAACGATTTGTGTCTGATCATCGGAATATCGTTCAAAGACATATTAGATTATGCCAGTCAGTCCACATACATGAAAATCCAATCATTAAACCAAAAGTTATTCAGGGTGATCTCTTTTTTTTAGCACACTGTACAATAAAAATAATTTTATAATTCATTGCATATTTACTGGGAGTGAATATAAAGTTGAATGAATTGTTTATCTCAGATTTGGTACATGGTTTATGTAGTCCTCGTAGTGGCAGAGACATCACAGGCCGGCGACATCACTTTTTTTGAGTTTGACAGACTGGGCTGCCGCGGCCTGTACGACCAATCAAAATTAGCTCGACTGGACAGGCTTTGTGAAGAATGTTACCAAGTTTTTAGAGAAGAGGAAATACTCTATAAATGCAGGTAATGACCATTTTTACTATTTCTTCATTCACTTGCTTTCATGTTTGTAATGATGGAATCTTGCAATTCAAATGACGACCACTTAGCGATTTGCTAGATCAGTGGTTATCAACTGGCGGTCCGTGGGCCGCATCCGACCCGCGAAGCCCTTTTTTGTGGCCAGCTAACTAAAATATATATGTTGTTATTTTTTGCGGGCAATTTTCGTAAAAAATCTGTATGGGTTTAAAATACTTTTCTTTCGTTTAAAAAACCTAATTTCTTCGTTTCTGTGAAATTTAACATATACCAACGGAGCTAAAAAATTTATTTCTCAGGTTTTGCATCCAATAAATATTTTTTCAAATACAAAAATAGTCGTGTGTGTTGCTTATGAATTTACTTTCGATTTTAATTTGTAATTCAATACTTTTGTTTTGTTCAACTTGCAAAAATCTGACAGTAATATTAATGTTCATTCAAACATAAAAGAGTCCTATATAAAATTTTGTTAAAGTTGCGGCCCGGCATTTGACTGGTGTTTTTAATTGCGGCCCCCGGCCTCATGTAAGTTGGAAACCCCTGTGCTAGATGCACTTAAATCACTGTAGGTGGTGCATGCTTTATAGTAATGCCCATATAGGTATGGGAAATTTAACATTTCGAGTTAAAAGGGAAAATCTATTTGATTTTTGTGCTCCTTTAGTTTTTTTATAAGAAAAAAACTAATTCATCTCAAGTATGCGTAGATTATCGTAAACTAAATATTAAAAAAAATATTCGCGATAGATTTCCATTTTCCCTTATGGAAAATTTTTTGGATCATTTAATCGATGCTAAATTTGCATAATGTTTCGATCTTAAGAAAGCTTGTCATCATTGTGAAATTGTTGAAAACAGTCATAAATATACTTTATTCATGAATAAGGTATGGTTTCGTTAAATTACTTGCCAAACCTCTTAGTTATCAACTTCGCAACAAATACTCCTTTGAAAATTTGATAAGGAAAAACAAGAAACGTTTCAAAAACTTAAATTAGTTTTAACTAATACTAATGACCCAGTCCTTCTGTCAAAATAGACGAAACATATGGGTCATTCATTCATATATATATATATATATATATATATATATATATATATATATATATATATATATATATATATATATATATATATATATATATATATATATAAACTGCTGTTTGTAGAAAATGCAACACCATGAAGGAATCATCAGAATCAAATGAAATTCGCAGCAAATGTCAATTATAGGATATTATGCAAATTAATAAAGTTTCAGAGCCATCGCGCGTGCGTGGCGCGCGCAGCGCCCTCTGAATTGATGCTGAAAGCGTATAAATAAAGTGCTGTAGCGGGACGTTGAAAATAGTCTATGATTATTTGTTAGTGGCAAACGTTTAGTGAGACCTGAGTATGCCTCCACGACGGAAGAATAAGAAATTCAAGCAACTTACGGAGTTTGAACGAGGGAGGATAATCGGCCTTCGAGAAGGAGGATTTTCCTATCGCGCAATAGCAGCTCGTATGCAGCGGAACAGTTCCACAGTGATGCGAGTTTGGAAGCAGTGGACCGACGAGCACCGAACAACTCGAAAAACAGGCACTGGACGACAGAAGGTGACGTCAGAGCGCGATGATCGACACCTGCTCCGCATGGCGGTGAATGATCGCACAGCTTCCTCCAGGCAGCTGGCAGCACATTGGTCTACTGCTACAGGTGTACAATTGTCGGCTTCGTCAATTCGTCGTCGTCTGCTGCGCCGTGGATTGCGTGCAAGGGTGCCATTATACAGGATTCCCCTCACGGCGGATCATCGACGGCTGCGTCGGCAGTGGGCTCTTGAGCACAGAGACTGGCGAGCTGATTGGCACCAAGTTGTCTTTTCAGATGAATCACGCTTCAATTTGTGGACCCATGATGGCCGTGTTCGTGTTAGACGTTATGCCGGTCAACGCTGCCTTCCTGAGTGTATTATTGAACGACATAGTGGTCAAACACCCGGAGTTATGGTCTGGGGTGCGATTTCGTATCATGGACGATCCAATTTGATACGAATTGAGGGTAATCTCAATAGAAACAGATACGTCCGTGAAGTGCTACAGCCCGAAGTCGTTCCTTTCCTTCAAGGCATCCCTGGAGCTATCTTTCAGCAGGATAATGCACGCCCACATGTTGCGCGGACTGTTAGAGACTTCTGTTCAGCACAACGCATGCAACTTCTTCCTTGGCCTGCTTATTCGCCGGATATGTCGCCTATTGAGCACGTGTGGGATATGGTTGGTCGGCGTCTCACTCGTGATCCGCGTCCTGCAGTTTCCAAAGACGAACTTTGGTTGCGCATACAAGCGATATGGAATTCTCTTCCTCAAGCAGATATTCAACATCTGTTTGACTCCATGCCACGTCGTATAGCAGCACTTACTGCAGCGCGTGGTGGCTGCACCAAATACTGATTTCGGACGCTTAATTTGTTTCTTTTGTTTTGAAAATTTCATCATTTATTTGTATCAGTACAAGTCGTTTCTGCATTAAATTTCATTTGATTCTGATGATTCTTTCATGGTGTTGCATTTTCTACAAACAGCAGTTTAGTAATGTTTATTTATCGAAAAAACGAATAGACGAACTCTTCCGAAATTTAATAAAAAAAACAAGGAATATCCAAAAAGTTTTATTAAATTCCATATAAAATCATTGAGTTAATCGTATGTTATAATTATTAATACATTTATTAAAAATTTCTCTGTTAACTAAATTTTTATTTTTACCATGTGCAAATTCAATTCGGGAGAATCCGTAGCTAAAATTCTTCTAATATTTAATAAAGAATCGTTTAAAAATCAATATTTTTCATTAAATATTAATAATATCTCTAAAATCATCCATATGAAAATTGTATAATTACAATTTAAACTTATTAATTACAAACTTTGAATTATCCAGTAAAATATCATTACCTTATACGCATCCAGATTCACACCAATCCAAGTTAACTAAATAGATAAATTAAACGCGTTTCGGTGCTTCAGTAAGAATGAACCGTAAAATGATCCCAGCATCCTCTATTTGCGCTTCTATTTTCATATTTTATAACCTGGTAAACTTGTTACGAAAGTATATTAAATCATTTTCCAACGATGCCGGTAAGTGTAAGTACATAATAAATTCGCTACTCGCTTTATATATTACAATTTGTGTTTTATTGCGTATTTTCTTGAATTTTTATGTTCTATTTTTGCTTATTATGTTTTATTTTGTATTTGTTGCTTAATTTGTTCGATTTTCGTCTCTATTTTTTTGGTACTCCTCACACTATTGTATTGACATATTTCGCTTAGGCTGTATTAATACAATATTATAAAGCACTATTGTTTTGCAAATATAATCGGTCTTCCAGTTTTTTTAATTTTTTTTTCTTTTTTAAAAAATCTTTACATTTTTTCTGCGTTTTTTCCATATTTTTAAGTTACAGCAATGTGTGATGCTTTCAATTATGTGGTCTAGTTGAAAGTGCGAACCATTATTCTTGCAAAACAGTTGAGGAAGTCTGAAGAGGAGGATTGAGATCAGCTATACGTCTTCCTATAGGATTTAAGTCCGGTGATCGATCTGGCTTCTCCTTGCCATAAATTGTCTGCTGTTGAAGATAATCATCCACGATGCGAGCCCTGCACGGCGTTGCGTTTTCCTCCTGTAGCACGAAATCATCACTCATTGTGCCATCTCAATACACGAGAGCATGCACGTGGAGAGAAATGCAGGTCCACCCAACACACAACAGATTCCTTGGTATGCATCTCTTTCAGGGATGGATGATATCGGGTTCTCTTCAAATCAATCAACCATCGCTTTGGAGGCTCCATTCTACGGTGCGAATGGCTGGTAGCTTGGCGAAAAAACTAAGTTTGTCTATGCACAGCAGACGCTCTCCTGGTAGCTGCACTAAGAAAGGATCTAGACTGGATCAAATTCATTTATGCACATGACGATAAATATCGGTCATCGGCACTCTTCGTAGCATTTGGACGTCCTTAGCTGAGCGTTCTGGATGCCAATTCTATGGTTAGAAACTGCTACCAAAATCTATCAACCACAGAAGGACTCACATTTAGCCATCTGGCAACTTCTATCCGACTTTGTCCTGCCTCTAATCTTTAAATGGATGTCCAACGCAGTTCCTTGGACAAAATGATGCCGGGTGATTATTGTTACAAATGGGATAGCTCAAATTTCAGAAGCACTGCAACATTCTTGCGATCAAACATACAATTTTATGCACATTGTAGATGACTTCATTTAATATTGCAGTTTTATTTAGCAACTCTCGTTTGACAACATATTCAAATTTCAATGGGATTGGCTTATTGGGCCGCTATTTTTGTTATATTTTCCTCATTTATGATAACCAGTATATGCATGATTTGTTATCGTTCGTCAATGAGGATAAAAGGAAACATTTTTAATTTTTCACTGGATCTCTATTTTATTGAGCGATTTTATTTTAAAAATAACTCACATACTTTCACTAGTTGTAAATTAGTTTTATTTATGTTTTTGAAATCTGCGATAAAAATAATAATCTTGAGCAGGTGTAATAATCCATGCTGGAGGGTTTCTGTTAACCGCTTATGTAATAGTAGTAAAGTTATGGTTAGATTTTTTGCTTGAATGTAAAAGTAGTAAGTGGACCTCAAAGTTTTTATGAAATTGGTGGTCCGCACAATTAAAAACGCTTGGATCGCTAAGCTGGTAGTTTAGTGTGATCATTTCATTAATAAAAACTGATGTTATGTCTATTGAAAATACAAATTGTTATAAGTATTCTTCCTTTTACAGAAAGCATTGTTTCAGCAGTAAGATGTTTCAAGAATGCGTAACATCTGTTACTCATGAAAGGCATCGGAATGAACTGATGGAAGCTTCTGCTACACTCAGATGTCACATACCCGAATGGATATGACCTATCATGTAAACATGAATGATTACTTATTCAAAAAGTTTTCCCCTCCCCCTGAGCATGAATTAAAATGTATGGTTCAAGTTATTTTTCTTACTGTTTGCTTCGATTAGATTGTTCATGTCTCACAATCGGACAGTCACAACAAACTGTAAGCTCCACGGTCGTTCAAAATGAAAATCAGGACATTTTCAATCCCTCGGGGGGGATACTGAATTGGATCGTTGTCTGGTTCAGATCAAAATCACTATCTGGGGAGGAATGAATGGGTCCTCCCTGTGAAACGGGCTGTGGCGTGTGTGGGGGCTGAAATCGTATTTCTTGGTCATAGATGGCACCACTGAAAAAAAAAGAAATGCACCCTCTGCCTTAAAAATTCGTTTGATTTCCACGCATTCTGGTATTGGCAAGTCGCATAAGTAATAACATTTTAAAGAAAAATCAGGACAATTTTTGGTACAATAAACAAATACTAGACTATTTTAAAGAAAAGGAAACGAAGAATTAATTGTGCAAGCCTCGTAGTGGGCCAAAAACATTTCAGAAATTTTTTAGAAAACGGCTTTTAAAAAGTGCAAACAACAAACTAAAAAAGTATAATTAGCTCTACTTTAGTAAATCTTAATCTTATTACAAAAGAACCACAAAATGTACTCTTTTTAATTTTAGAATTAATTCCTTTGGAACAGAAATTTTAGCATTCTCCCTTATAATTTTATCAAAGAACAACTCAAAATACTTTGATAACAAAAATAAGAATTTTCTTCGAGCACCAGTCTCATTCATTAAGGTTTCTTTTGTACATAAAATAAATTATTTATATAATCTAAGAAAGCAAATTTTTTATTATTTTGTTAATCGTAATAAGATGAATCGATAGTTAAATGTGAAAAATAATCAATCGTAGTTTGAAGAAAAATTTAACTTAAGAATGTGCAACATAATAACTTTCTATCACATAACAGTTCAAATTGTAAACAGTTTTTATCTATATTGAGACTTATTCTATATTTTAAAAATTTCGATAAAAAAGTTAAGATTTAAATATGGCAATAACTAATCTTAAACGCGAGCTAATAAAATGAAGATCTCGAGAGAGATAAATTATTCTATAACAATGAATAAAGTTACTATTTAAAGAAAAAGAAGAGAGAGAAAAATTACAAAAAAAGCACCCAATTGCAATTACTTTCAATTTCCGAAAAAAAATCGTGTTATGTTCATAAATAGTTGAAATTTAACTGTTGATAACGGATTTTATAATTGCTAATTTCTTTTTTTTTCCTCTCTTTTTTTATACACAGCTCTGTAATTCCTTTACGCAAGTCACGTTTTTGCACCACCAAATGTAATGTAAAATCCAAAAACAGACAATTTTGAACATAGAGAGACATTTGCATAAAAAAAAATAACCAATATCCATTGGGTAATATTTCCTCTTAACAATATTTAGTTAAAGTTAGTAAATCGAATTCAAGAGAACAGCACCAGAAGAGTCTGAAAAAAATGTAAAAAGAGTGAATGCTTCATGAATTTATCGTCAATTTTAAGAATTCAGCTGTAACAAGGATGTTTAGTTTGTAAATATATAAAACATTTTGTTTCTGCTATATTTTTTTCCTACTAGCTTTTCAAATTACTCTTGAATGTGCTACCCTGGATAACCTTCATCCAATAATTTTAAAATAGCACTTAAATAATCTTTAAAACACAGTGAATATGCCGCTTAACAATTTGGTACAAAAATAATTTAGTTGCTGATCCTAAAACATCTATGATATAAATACTATTTTATTGAATGGAATCGATTATTTTATCACTATGAAAGAGACGAAGAGAGAAATGTGAATTTCAAAACTTCTTCTACAAGATTTGTTACTGTATTTGCTGAAAATAATAAATGAGCATATGACCTCCTGACCCCCCCCCCCCAAATGAAAATTTATTGTGTAAAACTGTTTCTCCATAAATTAACTTAATTCCCAAAAGTTAAAAAAAAAAAAAGAATCCTGCTGAAACTATATGCCTAATCCATGTGTATATTAATGAACTAAGTTCAAACTACAAATTTTGTGATTTTTAATTAAAATAAAAAGATGCTGGATTAAAAATCGATCCACATTTGTATTCATAGAAAATGGGGTGTTCTGAGCACACTCATAAATCAGGAATATCAGGACAAAATATTTTTTATCAGGAATATCAGGATGGAACCCTGCAAACTGGGATTTATCATTAGTCCCTCATCTGTGTCGCTAACAGTCAGATCTTCATAAACCAACTCTCAAGAGTGACAGCGGACAGACCTTGAGGTCAGTACTGGATCTCTTTAAAATCGAAAGAACAGGCAGATCCCCTATATTTTATGTATTATAATTGCATTTAAAAAAAAATTTACATTTATTTCTAACCACCTAAACATGACTGAGGTTGTACGCATTTCAGTTTAATCAATTCCATTTATATGAATCAAAATGTCTCTAGTCTTTTTAAAATGTATCAAATTTAGTAAATTACAAAAAACTGTCTTTCTCAATAACTGACTCTCGCATGCTACATTTCAAAATGCACTCTACCAATAGTAGTTAAAATAAGTAAACAAGTTTAGAACAATATGTTATTTTTTATTCAAAAACAAAATATTTACAAAGAGATCAAATTACAAATATAATTAAGGGAATGCATAACCAAAATATAATAATAAAGTAATGAATGCCGAAGAAATCATTTTTCACAAAAACTAAATTTACACACCCAAAAAGCTCATATTTTAGAAGAATCTAAACTAAAACAATGAATAATGCATTGATAATAAAAAAGAATTAAACCTAACACTTAGGGAAAAAATTTTAAAACATGAGCATTACGTTTGTTCATATAAAATAAAAAACCAGCTTAGGACAAATTCTCTAAAATGTAAAAAAAATTTTTTTTCTAGGACTACAGTATATACCTGATTA
Organism: Parasteatoda tepidariorum; assembly: GCF_982258835.1. Lineage (NCBI taxonomy): Eukaryota > Metazoa > Arthropoda > Arachnida > Araneae > Theridiidae > Parasteatoda > Parasteatoda tepidariorum. The sequence continues at coordinate 104,285,885 of NC_141763.1, forward strand.
TCTGCGTGCAAATTAATCGTGCTTCCTTTGCACTCGCGTAAAACATTTTATGAAGAAACAAATTTATATTTGTAATGCAAGTTCAGAGATATTTTAAAAGGAGTATTTTAAATTAAACAGCTCCACTCAAAAGAGAAGACACACATTCTTTTTGTAAAATCTTTTTATTGCAAAGGAAAAAATTTATGTGTAATAATTTGCAGTGGGTTCTGCTACCAAATTTTAAAGTTTGGTTGTGGTGTTTCAATACGCATTTATATTACAATGTATTAAGCGTCAAAGCTATTTCTTGTCAACTAGTAAAAGATCGATTTTAAAGGGAAAGTAAAATGAGATTTTGATCAGTAAAAACTAAAAATTATCTATACATTTCAAAATCTGCTAGAAAATTAATTATAAAAAATTACATCATAAAAAATTATAAAATAAAAATTTAATCAATGCATAACCATCACGACTTCCCACCGATTCTTTTTGCGTGTGCCTGCAAACAAAGATCAGTTTACAAAAAAAAAAAAAAAGTGGTATGATTTGTGACAAATCATTAACTCTCATAGAAAAAAAAAGCACATAAAACATTCCCGTTGTCCAATTTGTATTCAAAATATGCTCTTAATATAGGACAAAATTATCGGCCGATAAAAAAAGTAGTCTGCTAATCGCCATCCAATCAATACTTTTTGGTCAAATATGTGCATTTTATTATTATTTTTTGTTAATAAATATGGTGAAGAGGTCCACATAAAGAATATCTATTACGGCAAACGTTATTTATGATCATCTATTATAAATCAACATTTTAAACAGCACAAATAACATGTCGCAATTTGCATAACAAAATAATAAGTTTCAAATCTTCTGAGTCATCTTTCTTGGTATATAATCAGGCATATACTGTATAATGTTTATGAATTCTAAGAAAAATTCATACAAAATCACCAAGCCAAGAAGAATTATAACAAATGTATTACTCAAATAAATCCAAAACAAGTTTTTTTTTTGTAAATAATAACTTTTATTTACTTTGTAATTTTTTTTTAAATAAAAGCTTCTAAAATTAAAAAAAGTTTTTTTCTAAATAAAAATAATAATAAAACTTTTAACATTTAAATGCATGATATTTTTAAATGCTAAAATGCATCATGTTCTTAGAAAACAAACACTGGCAACATCTGCACATCCCTTACCCATAAAGTGTACACACACAAAATTAATGAATAAACTTGTCAACTGACAAATAAAGATGACAATATTTAAAAAGAATCAGATAGTGGAAATAGTAACAAAGCATAACAAGACGCCTTCAATAAATTGCTTTCACTTTTCTATTTTTTAATTTTCTTTTATCTCACCTCTATCTCCATGAAAGAATTTTTTTTTTCAGTATTAAATCATTTATATTTTAAGTATTTTATATTAAAAATGCTAATATTTTTTCAAAGATCAATAGTATATGAAGAGTTATTATTAATAGATTAGTTCGTTATTTTTGTTATTGGTAAGGTCCAAGGATTTTTTGGTTTTACAATGATTTGGTTTCAAATCAGATAGAACCAAACATCAATAAATATATAAAAATATATTCAATAGCTTTCAAGCATAAAATGAATTTTAAAAGTTTTCAAAACCTTTTATTTTTCCATGACTATATTTCAATTAAGTAACGATGAATGAATGATAGTAAGAACAATGTATGAAATAAAACTATAATTGATTTTATTATTTTTGGTAAGCAATATTGCTAATACATAGATGTTTTTACTCTTATGTTGAAATAATTAAATTCATGGTCCAACAAATCATAAAAAATTTGATCCATAACTTTGAAAAGTAAGAACGTTTTAAAATTGATACCATTTTTTCAGAGCCATGTCATAGTGTTGAGCAACAAACAATATTTTACGCATCTGTTGTACTCAATAATGTAAACCATTATTGGGGGCTATTAAAGGGAAAACTCAATATTGTTCCACCTCTGTATGTTAATCACATATATCAGCTGATCTTCAAATATTTTCAACCCAAAAATTAGTGTTTGATCTACAATTAAAAATCAAAGAAGCTGCAAAAATAAAAAAAAATAAAAAAAAGAAGAAAAAAAAGAAAGAAACTGCAAAAACCAAAGAAACTGCATGATTAAGTGCTAAAGAAAATATTCTTGAACAAAATGTAACAAAAACAAAACAAACAGAGAAATTTTTGTTATCGACTGTAAAAACATTCTTTTGAAATCGTAGTTTCTAAAGGAGTACTCACACTAACATAAATAAACTTACTATATGATCATAACATCATTACTTTTCATTGAATCAAGATGATACGATATCCTTGAAAATTATTATCATGCATTTAAATGAACGAAATTAATGTTTTCATAGTTAACAGGCTCTTTAATGTAAAGAAAACTATTTTACTTCAGTTTGAAATGATTTAGTCCTAAAAATAATCGGTTGAAATATAGTGCATGAATAAATATTTAACTGACATTTTGTAAATTCAAAATTTTGACTAACTAATTTTCTTGTTAAGTTATAGAAAACAATACATCAGAGAAATTAATCAAAATGTTTAATTATGTATCATTATATAGAATAAAACAAGAAATTCACCACATGAAAATAGGTTATAACAAAACTATAAATAATTACACAAATTACGTATTTATCTAAATGCTTTCTTATTGTAACACACAAAATGCTTAAATGATAAAATAAAGTCATAAAAAAATTAAACAATTGAAATGAGTAACAGTTCAAATAATTTAAAATAACTACAATGAAATGTTTTTGTTAATATTAAACTTTTTTCAGCTGAATTTATATAGCACATTAGTACACTAAACTTATATTTGTTCACAAGACCCTAAAATAAAAATTAACAAGAAATAAAAAGATTTTCACAATGATTTTAATCAAGTCTAATACTGATGTTTGAAATATAATTTGTTCAATTCTATTTTGTATAAAAAATAGTTCATGACATTTTTGTTTGTATAAAAACAAACAAAAAGACAAAATATAATTTTATTACAAAGATGATTTAACTTGTTTGTTATCCTTCATAAAATAAATATCCAAACTTAAATATTGTTCTTAAATAGAGTATTATTTAAATACACAAAAACAAAATGATAAAATTTAAGCACAAATTTATTCATTTTAAAACATAACAAAACTAATATAAATTTAGTTTTCAAAAAAAAAAATTCAATTTAGCACCTTGACTTGTCTCTCATTGTTTTTTAGTTCTATTGCATGCTGGTTACTTTTATTAAAATAACTAATGTCTTCAGCTGCAGTGAGAACATACATTATCACAAAATTGTTCATCGGTCAAAGGCATAGCGAAGGACTTTTTCAAAATTTTAATAATGACAAAAGGCATTTTAAAAGTTATACAGCTAAATCAAAACATATAATGACAAGTTATCAAAAATTAGTACCACAGTATATAACCACCAGAGAATAATAATATAAAGCAACTGTCAAAAAGTGGTGTTTACGTGTCAAAATATACAGATGCAACAAACATAATGCTGAAGTGTGTGGCCACCTTTTTAACTTTCCAATGACTGAGTCCATTTACACTTATAAAAGTGGTGTCTAGGTGTATTAAAGTGACTATATGCTACAAAACAAAACTGCTTATACTGACATCTGCAGGAAAACTCTAAAGTTAGCATTACTATCTTGAAAATGGTAAAAGATATGAGACACAAAATAATTACGAAGTTGTAGAGCGATATTTATTTAATACAAATAAACACCTTAATGACATTAATTTGAAAAATTAAGGTCATTAAAACATGCATTTGTGTGATTACATCATTATGGGACTTTCCCCCCCCCCCAATATTATTTACTCAAGTCAGCATGTAGGAAGTTCTTAACAAACAAATACACATTTTTGGTGTTCTTTTCTTACCATTTGAGTCTATTTGCACTAAATCGATGATGCTCTGCAGCTTTGTCGCTCAACTTCTTTACCTTATGTATTATGTACTATTAACACTAAGCCTACCTTAATTCTACCAACCGTCCTGCCTAACACATAGCCACTTGACTACAACTAGACATTGCATTTATAACCATAGCTACATTTATAACCATAGTTCATAGTTAAGACTATAATAGGCATGTGAAGTTCATGTTAACATGCATCTCATAACACTTTTGTGCACAACATGAAAATAAAATGACTTAAAAACATAAAATCCACATACACAAATATCAAACAACACAATTTGAATTTTAAAAAAACTTAAAAAATTCTGCTGTGCATTAAATAATTCTTAACATCCATGCACCGTTATTAAAAAAACCCCCCATCTAAAAACACCTTTATGCTGCGTTATCACCTTGCTCTATTGTGGAGTGAATGATAGTGTTTATTTACAATTGCACCAATTATTTAATGTCTATTTACATTTAATTGCACTTCTAGAGTAGGTAATGAAACATTCATTCTTTGTTAGGAGTTTTATGCTTCTTTTTAAGTTTCTTTTTTTTAGTATCTTTTATAAAATCAGTGGACTTCTTGTTATTCATTATAACAGAAATAACATTGTTATTATGCTCTCCATCATTAATCATATATGAAAAATTTTTCTCTTCAAGAGATAATGGAAATTCAGTGTCACATTTTATGACACTAGTATCAGGCGCCATATCACAAGTCATGACACTTTCATGTTCTGTAACACTCATATCATGCCATGTGGCCCTAGTGTCACACGACACGACCATTGTATCACTACTATCATGAATCGTGGTTCCATCATGTGCTTTAACACTGGAATCATGTGTTGTGTCACTTTTGATTGCAGCCTGTTTCTCAGCTTCTCTAGCAATTTTCTTCAATTGCCAGGGAGAAGGTGGAATAGCTTTGTTGTAATCATCTATAAATAGTAAGTCAATGGAAGGATCATAATATTTTGAAAATATAGTCTCATGTTTGCAAAGCTGCATGGCTAGGTAGGAATGTATGAGAAGCTTTGGAAAACGAGATGTGAAATACGTAACAAATTGATTGGGTATTTCTCCAAGTGATGACTGAAGCTCTTCTGGTAACTCCCGGTAATGGTGTTTCTTAAGGAAAAAATAATAACAGTGTCTAAAGCACATAGAAAAATTACATTTGTTTAAATAAATAAAGTGGAAAACAGACACCATTTTTATTCACAAAAATGAGCTATTTTTCACTATAAATGAAAAGATAAATTTATTCCATGGAACAATAAATAAATGTTTTTTGATTAACCATCCATTTTTTACGTACTAAATTTAAGAATTACAAATGTTTTCTAAGTTTTTGTAAATATATGTTACTGTCAATAAATATTTTATTTTTTACAAAATTTGCATAAAGTTTAGGTGTCATTTGAACTTAATTAAGAGTCAAAAACAAAAATCATTCATTAGAAGTCAAAACCTGATTTTATTCAAACATATGAGTATAGTTTAACAAGCAATTATTCAAACTCATTCATGAATATAGTTTGAAAAAGAAGAGAATCGTCTACAACTTGTTCTAGTTTGATCAACAAAAAGGGTACATTTATGCGTATCACTAATTATTTCAAAGTATATCATCAGTGTTAAGAAAATTAAAAGTCTTGGAACTGATGTTCCTTAATTGTACTCTCTCTCTCTCTTTTTTAAAATCCCATTTTACAAATACCATTTTTTGTAAAACATCCAAACATATTTATCCAAAATACTTTTTTAAAAAAATTTCTTGATTCACTGTTTTTTAAAATACATTGCAATTTTTATCATACTATATTATAAATAATATTAATCGATATAGTTTGAAGAAAAATTAAACTACAAAAAAAGATACATACTCCCTTGTAATACTATTATAATTAGTCTTTTTAAGAAAGCAGTAATTTAAAATCTAAGACAAATTTTTAACTTTTTTATCTTCCTATAAAGATTCAAAAGGCTGACTTTTCACCCCCTACATGCACAGCAGGAATCAACAAGAACTCCCTGTAATATTAGGGATTTAAAATTACTCACTTTTCCTAAGTGTTTGGTTGGTAACCCTGATTTTGATTATCAATAATTGAAACTTGTTCTTTTTATTGCACTTGAATAATGCATTAAAATATAAAATTTTATAATATAGCGTCTTAGTGATAATACATAAGTGGTAATATGATAATAATACATAGAGATATAGATTTTTAGTGGAAAAAAAAGCAAACAACGTGCAAGAACAGTTGGAAATGACTAGATGACTAATAAATGAAATTCTAGGAACTTTTCTTGAGCAAAATTCTGTATAAGAAAAGCATACAAAAATAACAATACTTGTTTTTTGTGAAATTATTTAATTTTTTAAAAAACAAATACCTTCTTTCTCATAACATGGAGATTTGTTTTAATGTAATATAGGTTGTGTTCATTGAGGCTACTGTGAGTAATGGGGCTAAAAACTGTTAATTTATATGATAATTAAATGCATTTCAGTTTAGTGCATTTTGATATCCACTTGTCAGTAGCTGAAAAAACTATCAGGAAATTTAAGTTATTTATCTCCTCTTTTGTACTACAAATACATTTTTAAGTCAAAATCATTGCAATCTTTGATCTTTAGCTCACTTTTATTCAATTTCGAAATTGAAAATAATTGTCACAATGATTGAGAGTATTTTCCAAATGTTTTCTAAAAAATAAAATTTTAATACCCAAAATTTTGTAAGGTATTGCAGATAAAATATTTTAAAAAAATAAATACAAAATAACTTTCCCAACTTCATACTATTTACAAAATTAAGAATCTTAAGCAGCTCAAAAATTGTTCAAAAGTTCCATAATTACACTTATTGTATCATGATTTAATATTATACAAATAATACATTTTAAAACTAGTTTTTTTTTTTTTTTGAATTATGTGAAATACTCTATTAGTTTCGTTAATATTTTTAACTTATCAAAAAATTGAACCCCTGTGAGACAATTGATACATAATTTACAAGAATACTGTTATATATTATGTAATTGTATTGAAAATTAAAATATAAAGTATTAAAAGTTTCTTTAAGATTTCAAATAAAACTATGTATAAGAACTAACTTTTTAGAAATAACCAACGTTTAAATAATTATGGAATCTTATTCAATTTGGGTTCAACAGCACAAATCAAATCGGATATTAAATTTATACAAATGTTACCAAGGTACTATTTTAAACAATTTAGAAATCATGCTATTTTGAAGATCAGAGAAAATAATATCCAATTATCAAAGTATTGTTAAAGGTGTTAAATTATGCTTCAGAAATAAAAATGAAATTAAAGTCACCATATAAAACCAGAATTAAATTAATTATGAGATTTTTTTCAAATTGTTTCTCATAATAAAACGTTTTAGAGTCCTTAACAAAAGCAGAATTTGTAATTTACAATTCATATATAAAAAGAATAAAAAAATCACTAAAATTTGACCAATCGATTTTTGTTTTCTAAAATTATAATGTTACTCACTATAATATTCAATTTAAAATCTTATATCGCTTCAAAAGTTAACAAAAAAATGTAAACTAATTACAATTGGATAGAATTTTTTTTTCGTAAATTTAAACATAAATACAACTTTAATACTATCTTTAAAACATAACTATCCTCAAAATTCGAAATTAATAATTATTTATTTAGATAATGAATATAACATTTTATTCTAAAATAATTTCATGTGTTCAAGATCAACCGACACAATCCTAACTAAATATCTGACATGTACATCAAAAAAATAAGATTGAACTATTTATTATTAAAATGCCTAAATCTATTTTTGATTTTTTACAACTTATACGCATGCACATTGAACTTTTAAATTATAGCAGTAATCTCTCTGATAATTAAAAATCCGTAATTTTTCAAATATATATTTCAAAATTATAATTTTACATATGAATTTCATAAGAGTTTTCAATTCTCAAACTATTCAGCTTATCATACTGAAATAAATCGTTGATTTTATCATTTAAATGTAACATTTCTTTTTTCTATTATTTATAAATTTATAAGAATACCATAGATTTTATGTAACGTGAATATGTTCTCTTTTTATTATTAACTCATTAAAAATGCTTTTAATCTTTATTTTTTCAGTTTGTAAAATTGAGCGCAAATAATGCTTAAAATTTAAATCTATTCCTCAAATATTTTTAAAATAGATCATTGAAATAATTTAAATTTAAACCTTTTACAGGTTACAATGATTTTCAATATTCTAAAGAATAAAATTCGAACATTTTTTTGAAAATTTTAAATCTTGAGAATGCTGTTTATTAAGATTACATAATTTTGTTTATGTTACACTGTGCAAATGATCATTAAAGGAACTCAAAATATGAATTAGAACTTTTTTCTAATGTTTTTTTCTCTCTTTTTTTAAAAATTGTGTAACAATGATTCCTGAAAAAAAGAAGAAAAAAAAAACATAGCCTCTATAAAGAAAATTTACTGTAACAAAATTTTTAAGGAAGTGTATTTTTAATTGCTGATTTTAATTTTAGTATTTCTTGACACGAAATAAAACAAAAAATGAAGAATTTATAAAGTGAAGAATTTTTTTTCACTACAACCCTTCTTTGTACCTGAAAAGCCTTCAGATTAAAAAACTTAATACTTCCCATTATAAGATGAGTTTCTCATAGCACACTGCGAAAACTAGAAGGAAATTCAGCAACACATACTTTAAATCTTTAATATTTTAAGGAGATAGAAAATTTCAAACCTCAAGAATCAGCGAGTTAAGCAACCATGACCAATATTAATAGTGTTTTCAATTACAGTATAAATTAACAAAGAGGACAAAAAATATTTTATTATAAAAATACTTCAGCAAGGGTTTTCTATTTTTCTGCTCATTTCTTTAATTTAAATCATCATAGTAAAGAAAAAAATACTTACTTTGTTCCTCATAGCTCTCAATAAATCTCGCACTGAATGCCCTTTATATGTCCTAAATTTTCTCAAATCTGTGAAGATAACAACCATATGAATTTTAAAGCAAACAAAATGGCAAGAAAAATAGTGTATAATTTAAAAAATTATGCATAAAAATAGATTAGAAAGAGAGACAAATGAAGTATTTATTGAATTTCTTCTCATTTTCTGCATAAAAATAACTTAATTTATCTCAAAAGCATAATTTTAATACTTTTTTAAAAATTTGTTCTTTAATTTTGACTTCTTAAATTTGAAATTACAAACCATGAAACATCATAAAATGAGTAAAAGTTTAATAATTTTTCATTCAAAGATTTTTTGGTCTAATTTAAATTATTTTAACTCAAATAAAATCCTTTGAGTATCAGTGCACAAAGAAAATCCAGTGAAGAAAAGTGTAACGAAATTGCCCAAAGTGGAGTATAACATCATTATAATTGGCCCGACAGCCCAACCCCTTGTTCTGAAGATTTTTCCATATTGACTTCCAATTTGATAAGAGTAACAAGCAGGTGTAATTAAATTTTGGGTTAATGTGTTAACATAGAAAAATTTATTTATATGAGCTAAAGAATCATAATTATTCACAGTAATTGTGACCGGACCTACTATAGACAATCAAAAAATGCAGGCCCTAGAGGTCAATTATTATCTATTTTTATCAATGAACTCTGAAAATTGAGACTTTTTTAATAATAGTAACATTATTTAAACTTAGTTTTAATATGAACGTTTAATAAACACTGTTTAGTCAAAGAGTTATAAATATATATATATAGGATATATATATATATATTTTAAATTTCAATTATCTGATTCTTGATTTGATGTAAAAAAAATTTTATGTAAATAGACCTAAACAGGAAATCAAAAATTCTAAATTATTAAGATAACATCAGATTTTAATCTTATATTTTGATTAATTAACCAGAAAATCCAGACTTTTTTTAATCATAGCAATAAATACAAGGGTTGTAAATTAAATAGTGGCAACTTAACCTTGAAACTCACAGAAGGGCAGGCATGTGCAAATAGGATATGGGAGCGGTGAGGTGGCGCTGATGTCGATGTGTAGAGTGCAAAAAACAGTCAATCTGCTTTGAAGGGTAGTTGTTGTGTGGTGTTAAAGTGAGGAGTTTCATTTCCATCGCTCTAAAGCCTGTTTTCAAAAGACTTAATGACGAAATGCTTGAACCCATCGTGCTACTGTCCTATAAGGTAATGCATTTGCGCCACAGGCTTCCACTAATCTCGATAGCATTCTGTTGCATTTTTGCAACGGGCAACCTCAATTTTAAGCCACGATCGCTGATCACCTTTTGAAAACATGCTTTAGAGCAATGGAAACGAAACTCCTCACTTTAACGCCACACAACAACTACCCTTCTAAGCAGATTGACTGTTTTATCCACTCTACACATCGACAACAGCGCCTCCTCACTGCTCCCATATCCTATTTGCATATGCCCGCCCTTCTGAGAAAGTCTTTTTGTGATTGAGATACAGGTATAAAGTTGTTTTATTATCAAATTCCAATTCTCGATTATCTGAAATAATTACAACCAGAGCTACTACAAGTAATCCAAAAATTATGATAATTAGGGTTCAGAAATTTAAAGAAAAAGATTATTATTCAGTAAAGGCCCCATGTACTGCTGACTTAGAGCAGCGTATCATTAAAACTGAGAAAGAAAAAAATTATGTAAGAAAAAAAAATTAAATCAACTTCAGTTAACAGAAGTATTCTATGATAGAGGCTTATTGCATTTATTATTTATTTACCATTCTGTAACTCAAGAGTGATGTGGTCTCTCCAATCACCATCAAGGATATAATATCCATATTTCTCTAACTTCCTTACGAGGGAACTTTCGGAAGGTTCTTTTTCGATACGATCGCTCGTGTCCTGTGCATGATTAATACATTAAATAAACATACTTAAAAAGAAAACATAAAATAAGATATGAAAAAGCAGTAATATATACTTATTTTTTAATGTTACTCAAGTTAGGTAAAGGAGCCCAACAATCAATTATTTTTTAAGGATAATATCAAATATTATTAGTATAATAACAATAGGGTTTTAACAAGAGATCCAAAATACAGTTCTACTTTGTGGAAAACAGTTCAGTATTCACCTCTTAGTAAGTGGTAAAAAGGTTGCCCATCTAGTTGAGATGGGAAGGGTAGATAAGAGAAAAATATTGCTACTTAGAAAAACTAGTAATTGCTTCTGATGTAGTATCTTACACTAAACTGAATTGAATTTAGACTAAAATGTCCAAGGCACCAGTCAATCAGAAATACAATCTAAAAGTTGCTAATTTAAAGTTTTGTATACAAAAAGAAAGATTTTGCACTTGCATTTATTTATACATATGGTATTGCTATCTAGACTAATAAGAAATTTTTTTTCTATGTATTTTCTGATACTGAATCATTAAATTTGAATTAACAGAATAAATATAGAAGAAATTGTAGCAAATTGTTACTTTTTCGTACATTAAGACCCTGTCACTTATTAAACTATATCTTAAAATTATAATTATTTGTTCTTGTTTGGTCTCATCAGATTTAACATTAAAAACATACATTGGGAACTATGCATTCTTCGTCTAACTAAGAACAATCAAGTTCCTTTCCAACTCCCTCTCCCCAGAACCCCCCACCTGAAGTTGAGGAACATTTTAAGACTTATTAAAAGAAAGTTGTCCCGACTCTCAAGAATAAGATTTAGAGAAACTGGAAAAAGCAAAAACGATAATGGAGAAAACAAGATAACCCAAATCGATAATAGCAAAAATGTGAATCATTTTTTGTTAGAATGTTTTTGTTGTGAATCATTTTTGTTTAGTTTTTGTTAGAATCATTTTTTGTTTTGTTCAGAACGAGACTAGCTTTTGGTTTTGAAGGATTAAATTTGTTTTAGATGTATGATAAATGTGGATTCATAAATGAATGCTTTTTTTTATACTTGTTTGTTATGTTTTACATGTATTAAATCACATATTCAATTATACTATTGGTAATTTACTGAGTTTAGACTTAGACCGCTTGGTTGCTCTTTGACAAAGAGTATAAAATGCTGTAGAATTAATTTTTTTTAATGATATTTATTTCAAGAGGTATGAAACAATATTCAAACATTTACTGATAAAAAATTTTAGTATAAAAAAGTGCATGGAATATGTACGAAATAAAAAATCTATGGGATTAACAAAAGTGTAACACATAAAAGAATTTTGCTATCACTAATATAGCCATTCATAAAGTCAAAAAATGTATGGCAGATTATTTACCCAGTTGAATAACAAAAAATTTAAAAACAAATAACATAGACACTTACTAATTAGAATTAAATTCATCATTTGTAATTAGAATTAAAAAAACAAGAGCACTTGCTAAATGTTAAAATAAAATTAATAACTTTTCTTTGTCAAAAGATTCAAATACCTTAATAGAACAAACATATTGAAGGACATTTTTAAAAAAATCAAATTTGTGTAAAAAATAAATTTAATCTACTTAAACTTAGAAAAAAACAGTTTAAAGATTAAAGATATTTTGCAAAATCAAATTTATAAAGTTTTTAAATATTTAAAAGCTTAATTCTCAAATTCAAAAAAAAAAACTTTTATTAATTTGTTCATTCATTTTAAATGTGTGTACCTGAAAAAAGTTTAATCTTTTTTCTTCATTCCAAAACAAAGGATGTTTTAATACAGCTGCAATACAAGGCCTTTCAGATGCATCATACTTTATCATGTGTTCAATGAGATAATAAGCTTCTGGATTTTCTAAAATAAAAATTTTAAAAAAATGGCTTTATTATATCTTTTTACATGTTTATATTAAAAACAACAACAAAAAACTCTTTTAAATGTATTAAAATGATAAAAGAAAAATAGTATAAATATGAAAGGAGGATACATGTCGAAAATATGACATATAAAGACAGGATTTTTCAAAGTGTTCTGGGTTGCTGTGCTGTATCTGCAACTTCAAGTCTAATACTGATTCTTTAATAGTAATCTTTAAGGATCTTTTATAGTAATCTTTAAGGATCTTTAATAGTAATCTGAACCATCAAATGATTTAACAGCTTGTGAGCCGAATTTTTATGCACTGATTCAATAGAATTTTGAATATCTGTAAGAAATTAGTATACTGTAATAACTGATAAAAGAAATAATTATTCTCATTCCTTTTTGCTACTTCATACAGGTACAAAGCTGAGTTTATAAAAGTTGCTATTCGAAAGATAAAATTTCGCTTCAAAATATTTATCAAAAAATAAATGCAAGTAAATATGTCAATAAATGCCAAAAGCTTCAGTCACTGATTTGGAAAATTATAAACTGAGCTGCATGTTCAACTGTAAAATTAAACAAATTCCTTACAGCTTCAAGTGTTGATAGTACTTTCTCTTTATTTATAATTTCCCTTAAATTACTAACCCCAATAAAATTAAAAATAATTATTATCTTTTCGCACAAAATACAAATACAATTAAAATACTTGAGTGTATTTCAAGTGTAAAACAGTGTTAAGAGTCTTACCAATTCTTTCTATAGTTAATTTCAATATAAACATGAAACACACTTTATGTGCATTCATACCTATACAGAATACCTATATCTATACAGAATATGTATCTATTTTTTAAAAAATGAGAAATGCTTCTTTTGAAGACAAAGTTTGCTTTTAATATTTGAAGACTGATAAAAAATTTAGTCTCTAAAAAAAACATAACAGAAAACTATCACCGCTTCGGGTGCTCAATTTAAAGCGACAATTTGTTTAAGAGGCCAAAAACTATAGGACATAGAAACAGGAAACTAAAAACATTTGTGTAAAAAAAATACATAGAGTACGTGTCAGGATCCTGATTCCTCTCCCATGCATTCTATTGACCCCTGACCTGAGGGTCAGAGGGTGAGGGACACGGGAAGTGTCGTTCCCGTACATTGGGGGTGGAGCGAAGGACTTTAACTGGTGAGAAAAAGGATTTCTTTTTAGTATTAGCTTGAACGTAGTATCAGCTGGACTAAGAAAGAGTATGAACTAGAAGGGAGCAGTAGAGATCCGGAATTTAAATGTCATGTAGATTGTGTATATTTTCATATTTTATTTCTTACACATAATTAATCCAGAGAAAGTGTTCTTACATAAAATTATAATAATTATATATATTGTAAACAAAATTTTTCGGCAAAATCTCCACATTTAAGAAAAATAAATAAAAATGAATGGAAGGGGTGGTGAACAGAGCCAGAAGCAGGGGATGGGTATTTAAAGAAAAAGGTAAAATAGAAAATTTACAAACTTCACAAAACATGTTAGTATAGAAAAACCATGAGTTTACTTTCATCATCCAAATCTTCAAGAGAAAATTCTTCATTTAGAATATTGCCTTGTCTCCTGACTGGATGGCCAAAAGGATGTTTGCCACTGGTTAACACGTAGTAAAACACCAACCCAAGAGAGAATGTATCCACTGCAGATGTCTGAAGGGGGGAAAAATGTATATCATTAGCTAGTGTTTCTAATAATGAAATATTATATAACCCATCTATATATTATCCCAAAATAACACATTTAATTCTATATGCCTACACATTTTAGTACTTAAAAATATTACCCATTAAACTAATTTAAAAAAAGTCTTCAATCATTCAAGGTTGTCTGAATGATAAAACACTTTATAAAAGGAGGGAACAATAACTAAGCTTACAAAAATATTACAAATATTAACTCCTTACTAATAATTACAGCAATAATTTTTTTTTTAAACTACGCTATGCTCTAAAAAGAATAGGAAATATATAATTAGCTACTTTATCGTAAAGTGAAAATTCGAGTATCCATTTAGCTCAGCTAAAGAATTAGAAGAATATTTTAAAAAATAAAATACCCTCAATTCCATATTATATTTTTACATTAGCTGCAATAAGAGAAATGCTGAAAAAAAATTAATGGCTTACGGCTCTTTTTTCACCCAAAAGCATTTCAGGAGCAATCCAGCCTTCTGTACCGGTTATGCCAGAACGTTTAGAAAAAGAATGACCATTGGCCAGTTTCTTGCACATTCCAAAATCTGATATCAAGGCTTTCATTTCACCATTTGCATTTGGCATTGAAATTAGAACATTGTGGGGTTTAATATCTCTGTGCACTAAAGAAACAGTACAAATATATAAGAAAATAGAACATTCAATTTGACACAGTTTAAAAATGTGCTAAATAGTTTGATTAAAATATCTACTATATGTGTAAAGATGAAGGTTCAAAATACCTATATCTAAAGAATGTAGATGAGCAATACCAGATGTTGCTTGTTGAAGAAGAGAAATAGAATCCAATTTAATTGATTTAAAATTTTCATCTTCTATGTAGTCATAGAGAGTAGCGTGGCATAATTCTAAAGCAATGTATCGAAACTGCTTGTCTTGCTCCTGCAATTAAATAAAAAACTATTTGAAACAAGACCAGTCACATAAAAGCTGATTTCCAAATTAATCCGAGATTCTTTCTAATCTAAAAACTCCATTCTTTATCTAAAAAAATCCAAGATTTCTTTTTATCTAAAGAAAATATTAAAATAGGGCAACAGTAGTCTTGGTTTGGGACAAGAAAATTTGACTCAGATTACCCGAAAATAATTATGGATGGTCTTCCAGTCCAGTTACTGACATGCTATTTTAGTATTTGATACTTTTAATAACATTTTTTACTATATTTGTGAGCATAACACAATTTAAATTTGTAATTTTTCAGTTTATAATCACTACATTAACATTAAAAAAAAAAACTAATAGAGAGATGTAAATAGACCAATGAAAGTGTGCAGAAACTAGTCACTGGCCCAAGTGAGCAGTGACTAAATTCTTTATATTTCTAGCTCTCTCAATATGCTACAATGACAACATTGAATATTTCATTATAACTGATATTATGAAAACATTAACATTATCTACATACAAATTCTATTATGATGGAATATTAGATCTTGCAGAGGAAAAAAGTAGGTAATAATTAAGATATACAATAATTTTGCTTTGGCCCTCTAGTAACCATGCATTTAGAAAGTGACATTTTTGCAGGCAGTCTTACTTTACACATTGCAAAACCAGTTTTTCCTAGAAACATTCACCAAAATGTGTCTGTTTACAAAATTGACAAAGCATTAAATATGTCAAAACAGAAAATTGAATTCAAACGTTATTATGTATGAAAACTTTTTTTTTTAAGAAAATTGACAACCTTCCAAAAAAAATTATAATTCAGTGAATCAAGAATTGAACACTTAAACAATGAAAAAATTTACATGCGAAAATAAACAGGGAAAAGACTAGTAGATGTAATTTTGAGAAAAAAATATCCATTTAATTATTTCATTTAAAATGCTTAACATGCTTATTTGCCTTATAGAAAGTGGATATTAATAAGAAAAAACAATAAAATTAATTTAAAAGATGCACTAAATATTTCTTAGAAATATTCTCATTAAATTTTTTTTGCCATTTTTTATTTCTAAAATCTTTTTTCTTAAAAAAATATAACACAAAATAGAAATAAAATTGAAAAAATGTAAGTTCTAAATCATAATAAAAAGAGAAATCTTTTAATTTGCCAGATTTTTTAAAAATTATTTTTACAAAAATCTGGATAATACTTTTATATGAAAAAGCATTTCTGCATCACAATTTTTATAACTGAAATTGTAAATATAGAAAACAATTTTTAAAAAAAGAAATATTTAAAAAGATTTTTATGTACATACAAAATTTGATTTCGTTTAAAATATCTGCACAAGTGGAACAAAAGTTAGAATAATTTTTCAAGCTTCATGGACAACTCCCAATAAATGCAGGTTCGCTGCGTAGGTTCTTATTGACTTATAGGAATTTTGAGTTTATTGTTTTAAAACATTGAAAAACTCATATTTTTAAATTTAAACTTACAAAAGTAAAATTATAGAAATGCAGGTGACAATACTCAAAACAAAATGATCGAACATACCATGCAAAAGTATCGAATAACATTGGGATGCTCATCTGATTCCCTCAGAATGTCGACTTCCCGGCTGGCAAAATTAAAATAATCAGGAAGGATCCGCTTGACAGCTACAGAACGATTTTCAAATGTGCCTCTAAAATAATAAATTAATAATAAGCTCTAATGGATAGATTATACTAAATTTTAAGGTAGTTGTAATTTACTACTACATAACAACAGCCGACATTTCTACACATGAAAGTAATCAATTATAAGATTTGTATAAAAAAATAAATTTATTACTACAGTTCTCTATTACATATACATAAACTTAATTTTGCATTAGAAAGAGATTCTCTTCAATCCAAAACTTTCTACCATACAAAGCTATGCTTTAGAGTATTTATTATAGAATACTCTATATTTCTGAGCATAGGACAAGAATTATTGGATAAGCTTAAGAGGGGAGGTTGTTCTTATAATCGGATCTGTTAACTTTGCAAATTTTCACAAAAAAAACATTTCAAACATGAACACTTTTCCGCTGGTCATGTAGTAAATGTAGATTGCTATACACCTTGAAACAATACAGACATTAAGAACAGTTGAAAATAAAACTATTGAAAAGGAAACACTTAAAAAAGACAATAGGGTAAAAATATCTCTTAAATCATCAATGTTTGGGTGATTGAAAATAATACAAAAAAAAAAATCACAACAAACAAAGAAACTATGTTGGAAGGGCAGAGCAAAAAAAAAGTTGAGGAAGTTACCCACAAAGATGATTAGTCTTATTCATTTTATTTCAGCTTATATGAGTTTTGAATTTTAATTAAATTTTCATAAATAAAACATACTCTCGGTTCATGACCACTGGGCTTATATTTGAAAATATAGGGTACTATTTTGTAACTCGAGTAGAATTTTCAAGTTAAGTTCAATATTTTTCTCTAAAGATGTAAATGTAGTATTAACATAAGAGGAGAAAAGTGTAAGCACATCAAATACAGTCGATGCTCAATATAATGACCTCTTTGATTTAAACAAAAATGGACATTATAATAAGAGTTGATTATAACATAGGTACCCAAAATAAAAATACCAAAAATATTTACTCATAAATAAAATAAAACAGATATTTCTACCTAAAAGAACAATAAACAAATTTAGTCATCAACATGAAGTAATCCATATTTCACTTACAGTTCATAACCACCACGGATAAGAATATAAAAGTTCCTATCTTCTACATTCTTTCAAAGGAAAATTGAAAAGTTTCACATTAAAAGTACCAAAGCATCATAAGAAATAGTAGCTTAAACATTTTCTTTAAATTTTTTGCTAAATCAAATAAATGACTCACTGCCAAACAAAGCATTTTGTTTTAAAATGTAAAAGAATTATACACTTATTTCCAAAGTGATTATCACAGGGAAAAAATTTAATTAAATTTGGTTCCCTATATTGGAATGAATGGTCAAGTCAGGATTGCCACAGTAAAAATTGAACAAAAATAGTTGCTTTTAGTAGCCTCAAGCATGAAAATAGTCACCCAAAACTGCCTGAACAGGAACAAAAATGTATCAAAAATAGTAGCCAAATAACTAAAATTATAGCTTAATTATCAAATACTATGATTAGGACTGGGTGATGTCAGAAATTTTAAATCGTGATACATCGATGTAGCGATGTATCGGGATTCAGCATATGTTCAAAAATTACCTATGGGAAATCTTTAAATCAATCAAAAACAAACAAAAAGGAATAAATCTATTATAAAAGAAAATATTAATTCTAAACATATTCTACTGTGGCATCAATATCGTTGCTTAATTTTTCAATTAAAATGATAAAGAAATCAAAGTAAAAGCAAACCCAAGCTTTATTTCATTTTTCTTAAATTAAAAATGATTTAAGACTTATTAGTTTAAAAATAATAACACTGTAACAAAATATTTTACATACATGAATTAAAAATTAAACGGAAAAAAAACAGTGGAAAACAAACCAAAGTTCACTTTAACAATTTTTTTTTAATTATTTGTTGAGAAAAAAACCATGCTTTTGAAACATCATTACACCCTTTTTCATTTAATTATTTAAAGTAATAAAAAGTAGTATTAACTAATGATCAAATTCTGTACTTAATAAATGTAAAAATATTTTTACTTATTTATTATTATTTTCTCTTTGGAAAATAAAATCGAAGAAAGATTTATTTGTTTAAAAATCATACTGACTATCTAACAAATTATAAAACAAACAAGTATTGAAAGAATTATAACAAAAATTTAAAAAAAAATACTTTAAGTACTGATGTTAAATTATTAAAAAGCGTCAAAAAATTACTAAACTCTTTATTTAATTTTTTAAAAATTATTTGTTTTAACTATAATAGCTAAATGTTTTTGAAAACTTTTTCATTTTCTCAAAAATAAAAATCAAATAAAAGTAAGCTCTGTTTTAATTTTTTTTACAATTAAAAACAACTGAATATTTTTTGGTTTAAAAATAATCAAATTATTATACTTACCTACATTTAATAAATATAAAATGAAAAACAATAATTGAAAAAAATCAATGAAGAATCTTTTTTTTTATATATATTTTTTCTTTTCATTCATCTATTGAGTTCATAACGAAAATTTAAGATAACAGCGACTGTGCAGCAATCGCAAAGTAACAGTAGGTCTACTCAAAATAATTGACAAGAATCGTTAAATCCGAACAGGAAAAAAAACGGTATGAAATAATGCAGAACGAAACGATCGCCAAGTAGCAAAAGTCTCACTGATAATAATATACAGGAAACCCGACAATTATTTCCGACGAAATAAAATGCACAACGATCGCAAAATGACTTATGCCCCATCGAAAATAATCTTCAAAAAACGCAAAATTCCAAAGACAAAAATGGACATAAAGAAACTATGCATTGCATAATGAAACCATGCATGATTGAAGAAAATATGCATATTACAACGCTGATCCTCGCACGAAACTGGGAGTTCTGATTCAATTCGCTCTTCGTCATTCAATCGATATTTCGCAATTTCGATATTACATTGATTTATCGCCTAGTCCTAACTATGCTCCAATTAAAAACAAGTTTTGTATAAATATAAAAGGTATACATATTAGAAAATAGGTACCTAAATAAAAGTCGAATTACAATAAAATATGAATGTTAATAGAAGGAAAAAACAATTAAAAATAACAAAACTGCCCCTCGGATAGAAAAAATGACAAGTACTTTATTAAATCTAATGGAAATTTAAATTTGTGGCATTTTGGACACAAATGATGGCATAAAAATTTGCTTTCTTTTATTAATGTTCTGAAAAGTTAAAGTTTATTTTTGCGAAAAAACTTCGCTAAGAGTAAAAAAGTCTCCCAATAGTCGCCTATTCCTGAAAATAGTTGCTTTTTTAGCATTTTCAGGCAAAAAAAGTTGCCATAGTCGCCTCAGGCCGAAAATAGTAGCAAATAGTCGCCTTTTAGTAGTCTGTGGCAACCGTGTCAAGTGCAAAGGTTTTTAACATGTAATACTGCTGCCATGGAAAAGAGTACTGAAATTCTGGTAGTATGCGTTATAATGAAAGGGTCGCTGTGATGGTTGGCAAACTAAAGAGCACATAATTAATATACATAATTAACAAAATTTATGATTAATAAAAATATAATTTATAGTTAATAACATACATCAATAAATTTAACCTTTTCATAAAAACCAAATTAATTTCATTTTGTTCATTGCAGTTATAATTAAACTTATAAACTGATAACTTACAAACTCATTTTGATATTAGGCCAAAAAATATAGTAAAAAATAAAATTAAAAAAAAGATTGAATACTAACTTGTAAACAAATGTTCCATTAGAACCGTGTCCAAGAATATCTTCAGGATTAAAAGATATTTTACCAACCTCCACATGATCATTAGACAAACCTAAAAAAAAAGGAAAATGAATAAAAAATTTTGTATAAAAAAAGAATTGCTTTTATAATAAATCTCATACTTACCAGATTCCTGCAGAATGGCCTGTGCATTTTTTGCCTAAAATTAGAAGAGCGAGTCAATTGATAGGATTTATAGATAATAGAAAAAGAATAATTTTTGATTACTGGTTAGTGATTGCAGTGAACATATGACACTGAGTAAAAACTGTGTAAAATTTATTTAAATAACTGCAAAAAGGAAATTTAACTCTACCCTAAACAAACTACCAATTTTTTAGCTGTAAATTATAAGGGCATGAAATGAGATTGATTAAATAATCACTAAAAAGATTCTAAACAGCCAAGTCTTCACTATATCTTGGGTTTATTATAGCAAGGTCAGACTGAAAAAATATACATAAATGCACATAATATATATACAGGGGTCTGTCTAGGTTTTCTATTTGTGGTACCTAATTTGTGAAAATTTAGACATAATTTGTGAAAAATTAAAAATTATTTTAAAAAATCAACATAAAAATATGGATTTATCGTTTCTTAAGGGATGCAAAAATAAAATTTTAAGAAGAAGTATATTGTGAAACTACCGTTTTTCCTAAAGTTGAATTTGTGAAGGTACCGCTAAACGGTAGTAAATTCGGCCTATACAGACCCCTGATATATATATATATATATATATATATATATATATATAGCATAATAAATAAAAACAAAAAAGACACGAAGAACAATTAAAAGCTTTAAATATAATAAGTCTCTTTGTAGAACTATATTTAATTATAATGATATAAGCAAAAATTTAGGGAGGATTAATATATCCTATTATGAATGTCACTGTGAGGAAGTGAAATATTTTTATTTTGTTGATAAACATCATAAACATATTATTACTGGTAATTTAGATATTACTGAAAACTTAGAACTTAAGAATTTAATGATAAAAGGCACAAAATTTAGACCCATTTACCATATATCAATCAATAAAATTCTAAAATACTTTCTTAATGATCTCAATAGTTTTTGTTTAAAGATATCAAATAGATTCTCTTTACCATTAGGTATGCTAACAGAATGGAAATGGGGTGTTTATTATTACTTTAAAAACTTTGTTTTCAATAATAAGGATAATTTAAATAACAGTAACAATTCAACAAATTTTTCCAAAATTGTTCTTCAAAAGAATTTTGTAATTACTCCCATACACAAAGCTAACAATAATTATGCAATCTTCTGTAATAAATTCTATGCTGAACTTTTAAATACGGAATTAAAAAATTGTAAAAATTTTAAACTTAGTAATTTAAATAATACTATTGTAATTAAAAAAATTTTAGCTTTATATAAGAGATTAAAAATTAAAATTAACAATATACAATTTCCTTACTTAATTATCAGTCCTAAATTTCATAAAATTCCGGTAAAATTTAGAACTATCACATGTGGATCTAATACTTATCTAACTAAACCTGGCACCATTTTCTCTAACTACCTAAATAAAATTATTAACAATATTTCTAAAGAAGGTTTCTCTTGGATTATCACTAATAATCAACCGATTTTAGAATTCATTAAACATAATAAAATTAATTCTATTGCTACTTTTGATTTCCAGGATCTTTTCAATAGCTTTCCCCTTTCTAAACTAAAAAGACGTCCTTTTGAATTATTACTATGGTTTAAAAATATCCTTTGTTACAATCTTGATTATTGGGAAATTCTGATTAATTTTTGTCTTTTTAGTAATTATCTTTACAATGGAAAGGATATTTTTCTTCATATTGATGGAATACCACAAGGATCTAATTATTCGTCTCTCTTAGCTAACTTATTTTTGCATTATTATGAAAAAAATTATTCTCTTAGTATTAAATTTGTTTTTAGATATATTGATGATTTAATTATCTTTAATTTTCAAGATTATACTATTTTATTAAATAATATTTACCCCGAGGAATTAATCTTGCTTCGTAATCATGATGATAATATTAATTTCAATTTTTTGAATTTGGGTATTATAAAAGAAAATATCTGCTTTGCAGATTTATACAATAAAAGAAATTATTTTAATTTTAATATAAATAAACTAATTACTTGGAATTCTAATGTTTCTAGGAACATCTATTTAAATACCACTTTTAATCAAATGAACAAAATTAAAAGAATATGTAGCAATATTTATTTATCCAAAAAACAAATAGATAAACTCTTTCAAAATTTGATTTAAAAAAAACAATGGATACCCATTTAAAGTAATAAAATTCTATATAAAATCATTGAGTTAATCGTATATTATTGTGGATATATTTACTAAAAAATTTCGTTGTTGATTTATATAATTTTTCCATGTGCAAATCCATTTCGGGCAAATCCGTGGCTAAAATAATGTGGAAAACAGGCAATTCATGTTTCTTTCTCCTTTCTATTTTACATACATATAACGTCATTGCCGAGTGGAAGGATTAAAACAGGTCTTGGGCCGGGAAATCTTAGAAATTACTGTTGGTTTATGAAGTTTATGAAATAGGTCGAGTGATTCCCACGAAGATTAAAGGGGAAAATGTCCTGCTTTTAATTAATGCATAGTTGAGTCAAAAATAGATTTAAGAACAGGATGTGGCTTCTAAAAGTGTGAGAAAGCATTTGCTTTTTACGTTACATATATATATATATATATATATTTCTTAAATAAATATTTATTTTCTAAAATTATTTATTGTCAACTTCTTTAAAATATCCAGTATAATATTACCTTGCGCTCATCCATTTTTGGGCCCATACTTGGTAACTAACAAATCAAACGCACTTTAATATGAAACTCCCCTAGTTAGACTTTTGTTTTCATATTTTGCAATCTTGTTACGAAAATATTTTAAATCATTCTTGAAAAATGCCCCGTTCATGTAAGTACATTTAAATTTGCTACTCGCTTTATAGTTTTCGTTTCATGTTTTATTCTGTTTTTTCTTTATATTTCATTTTATTTTCTGTTTTTACGAGATTTTTTTACTTATTGTGTTCTATTTCATTTGCTGTAATTTTTTGAGTGCTTCTCACACTATTGTACTGATATATTTTGCTCTGGCTATATTGATGCAATATTAGAAAGCACTCTTTTTTGCGGATATAATCATGTGAGCTGATGAAAAGATCACATCGTTTATTTTCCGGTTTTTTTAAAAAATTTAAATTTTTTTTTACTTCTGGTTTTTTGTTATTTTTATCATTATTTTTCTTTTCTTCCTCTTTTTTCATTGCAAGAACAATGAAAATAGAGGAAGGAAAGAAAAATAATGTATATATATATATATATATAACACATGGATCAATAAGTTCCGAGACTAACCCAGAGATGGCGTTCGTAGTAAACCAGTAACCAGGTCTTTCTAGAGTACTAACCTTTGCTTGAAACGTGTCAAAATTTGAAGTCGATCGGACCAGAAACAGCTGAGTTATCGAGGTTGGAGTAAAGTCGTTTTGTAGTTTGTTTAAAAAATGGAAAAAACAGAGTTTCGCGTTCTGATAAAACATTGTTTTTTAATGGGTAAAAACACCGTGCAAGCGAAACAATGGATTGACAAATGTTACCCGGACTCTTGTCCATTAAAAGCAACGATTTGTCGGTGGTTTGCCGAGTTTAAACGTGGTCGTACCGACACAAATGACGCGGAACGCTCGGGTAGACCTGTGGAAGCCGTTACACCGGAAAATGTGAGTGAAGTGACAAAAATTATAATGAAAGATCGTAAAGTGAAGCTCCGTGAGATTGCTGAGATGACACAGATATCATATGGAAGTGTATTTACTATCCTTCATGAAAAATTTAGTATGAAAAAGGTTTTTTCCAAGTGGGTGCCGCGATTGCTTTCGATGGAACAAAAACAGCAACGAGTCGATGATTCAGAAAGCTGTTTATCGTTACGTGACCATGGACGAAACATGGTTACATCACTACACTCCAGAGTCGAAGCGGCAGTCATCTGAGTGGCGAAAGCCGTCCGAGGCGTCCGAAAACGCAGCAGTCAGCTGGCTAAGTCATGGCGTCAGTTTTTTTGGGATACGCATGGCGTGATTTTCATTGACTACCTCGAAAAAGGTAAATCGATCAACAGTGATTATTATATTGACTTGCTGGTGCGTTTGAAGGAGGAAATCGCAAACAAACAACCGCACATGCAGAGAAAAAAAATCCTTTTTCACCAAGACAATGCACCCTGCCACAAGCAATCGTTCAATTTTGCCCTTCTCATAAACAATGGCAAAATTGAACGAATTGGGCTTTGATCTGCTTCCCCACCCCCCATACTCGCCAGATTTAGCCCCCAGTGACTACTGGCTCTTTGCTGATCTTAAAAAAGTGCTCCAGGGAAAAAGATTTGGCTCAAATGAGGAGGTCATCGCTGAAACTGAAGCTTATTTTGAAGCGAAAGATAATTTTTGTTTATAAACATGGTATTGAAAAATTGGAAGCGTTGGATTATGTTGATGAATAAAAAAAAATTTTGCAAAAAAAAATGTTGTTTTCATTGTTAGTCTCGGGACTTATTGATCCATGTGTTATATATATATATATATAAATACACACCTTATTGCAGTCTAAATATGCACTATACTAAAATTTACTTTCAGACTACTTAGAACTTTAACTAAGAGCTCTAGTAACCAATAAAAATTAATTTTGCCAGAGTACAATGTTAGTTGAGATAGAAGTTGGTTGCTGCAACAAAAAAAAATTTAATAGCATAATTGGTTGACACATGCTTAATATGAATAGCATGCAATGAAAGCATTCATGTAGGATTGCTGAAAAATTTATTTTTATGAGCTTTCTTCATGTGGCTAACAATGTACTGTAGAGAAGTTTTAAAGGTAACAAACTCTATATGCTAAAATTTGGTCAATCAAAAAAGCACCATCTTTCATCAAGCCAGCACTAAATTACATGTTTCTCAATAGACACTACAAAAAATCAAGGAAATAAAATGGGACATTGTCCAAGATCAAGGAATAAGAAAAACATTATCCTTTTGGCTTTTTTTTAAACATAAATTATTCCATTTCTGCAAGGAAACAATTTAGAAATTTGCAAAACATTAACGCCAATTATAGAAAATTAGAAAAAATATGACTTAGTAAATATTATTTTTAATTAAGATGGGTACTTTTAAATGTTGTTTCAAATTGAATAAGAACTTTTTGAATTGAAGAGTTTAGTGGAAGAACCAGCTAAGTGACATTTTAGTGCGACGTAGCGGTCCGCTGTCAAACTGGCGTGAATGTGTACCAGGGGCGTTCTGCGATGAAACATTATGCCACCTCAAACCATGATGCCCGATGTAGGACCGTTGTGACGATCGGCCTTATGGACTGGTTCGTAGCATTCTCCGGGTCGCCACCATACCCGGCGACAGCCGTCATTTCTCCACAGACAGAAACGAGATTCATCCGTGAACAATACTCTATTCGATTGGATGGTCTAGGTACGATGACACCACGCCAGGCGTCTAGCCCTGTGTAAAGCGAGCGACGGTACCCCTGTTGCTGGTACCCGTGCACCTAACTGTACTTCATGCAATCTGTTGTGTATGGTTTGGGTGGACACAGATCCACCTGCTCCTGAAGGCAACCGGCTTCAGATGGCACGTGCCGTGGAGAAAGGGTCTCAAATAGTCAACTGGCGGATACGCCGATCTGTGCGCTCTGACCTGCACCTGTGCGTACCACTTCCTCTTCGGCGTGCACGTAGACCTTCCTGAATCCATCGTGTGACACAACGTTGGATGGTATTCACGTTGTGCCCAACACGAGTTGCTATTGCGTGCAGCGACAAACCAAGTTCATGGAGTTCGATAATACGGTCGCGTTCCCCGGTCGTTAACTGATGGTATTGGAGCTCGCCGACGTCTGAGAGGCATTTTCTACGCTTTTTCGAAAGTCGCAAATGCTACGCAAAACCTCAGATGCCGTTTATGAGAAGGGAAAGTTGCTGGCCTTTATAGCCTGAATATGCGTACCACGTGATCAGATGTGTGCGCAAATTTAATCATTTGCATATCCATCTCACTACTATCGCTCCTGAAATTTGCATGACGCTACGTGCATTATTTCTTGGTGTTGCAAATTCACTTTTGAGGAGTGTATTTCCCAGAGATGATTAAACAATTCCACATTCAAGTGCTACGCGGCTTTGTTTATTCTTTTTACTATATCATTTTTTTTTAGGTAACACTATCCTATCTCTTTTCAGACATGTTTGAGAACATCTTGTGTACAAAACCTTTGTACGATTTCAATAAACAACGAAACATATTAAAAAAATATCAAGGGACAAAAGAAATAATTTTTTGACACATTCAAAAAATCTGAATATAAATGACGAATTTTGTAAATAAAAAAAAATTCTGGAAAATTCAACAAAAAATTTCACAATCAAGTTAATTGAAAAATTTTGTAAATCAGTGTCCTGATAAGTAGTGCTCTACTGTATTAGACCTTTTTAATAGCAATGTATTTATTCAAAACTTACCCTGGAGTACAAAACACCAAAAATAATAGCACCCAGCACTACCAAGATAATCAACAAGATAACAGGCCAGAACTGGTCTTGATATCTACTAACAGGAGTTTTAACTATTTTAGAATCATTATTAATTTCACAGTAGGGTAAAGAGCCATCCATCATACAGTAGGGGGCCGTAGTGAAATTTTTAGTTGGTAAAAGACTGTTTTCTTCATTGGATGAAGGAGATGTTGGAATATTGTGTTCAGCAGAAATCTGAAGTAAGGGTGCATAATTTGAAACATCTTTTTCTGGAATTCTGTAGTGTCCTATGTAACAAATCAAAGAAAAGGATGTTAGTAGAGTAACAATTAATTCTGAAGAAACCAAATTTAAAAGCAGTGATTTAAAGTAAAAGCGTATTTACAAGTAAACAAAAAAACAGATTATACACTGAAATAGTTATCAAAAAACAGCAAAACAGTAGTTTTGATACTAGAATTAAGTACCTTAATCGGCGTCCTGACACAGATTGAAAAATGCCGCAAAACTGGTGACTCAATACTAATGACCGTATTTGTGAATAGTTCTGAAATGGCTGCCTGGTTTTTAAACTTTATTATAATACACAACAAAATACTTATCTTTGAAATCGTGTATTTTTGATACACATTGTTATATTTTTGACACACATTTAAAGTTAGGATAAATATTTCAAACATTTATAAGAATGGTTTTTATTTTACCATTAGCAAGACACAGTTATAGAAAACAGATCAATTTGTGACTAAAATAATTAATTAAAAACCTATCAATGACTGAAAAACGATAAGTAATTTTATGTATTGTAAATTTTGTTGATTGCTTATTTGATAAACAATAAAAATGCTAATATATAACAGATAAATAAACTAAACCCATTTTTACAGTAAGTGTAACAATATTATTATAGTTATTAGGCTTGTGGTAGAACTAGGTTCAAGTACAGTCAAACCTCAATGCAAAGTTACACAAACATAGGCGCATGTGGACATTCTTAAATTTTGCTGATACAGAACTCTTTATCAACCAGGATAGTGGGGAAATGCTTCATTTCTGATAAATGAATGTCCTCAATAATCCGATTTAAGCAAATTTGGATGAAAATATGATAAAAAAGTAAAATTATTATAAAATAAAATTCTTTTTTTAAAACAGCTCTTTAGCTTTTCTTCTCTTTTTTATTTTTAAACCGTATCTACAACTCTCATAGCATCTGGAATTTTGCACATTAGTGTTACGAATGTGTTTGTTTGAATCTCATTAAAATTTGCACTTTAAATCTTTCTGTTTTCAGTGATTTTAACAAATCATCACTAAAATGTTTTTTCACTAAATCTCACATTTGTTTTAATACTAAAGTTAGATACTGGTCACTAAGTTCAATACCTTGAAGTAAATTTAATAATTTAGAAGTATCACTCTCAGGTTTTTTATAAAGCTACTTTTTAGAATAGAATATTGATCATTTTTTAGTGGACTGTTAACCTGATTACCAAATATTGAAAAGTATCCAAAATATGAGATTCAACAACTACAACACATTCCATGTCATTTTTCATAATAATGGTAATTTTTTCTTTCCTAAAAGGAGAAATTTGAGACACTAGTTTAGTTTCTGAACTATTGTCTTCCGGCAATGACATATTTTTCTAAAGTGAAAAGTCAATCAACACAGAAGTCAGCTTATTAGGGCATTCTGCAAAATTCAAAATTTAACGAAACTGTATAGCTTATGTGAAAAATTCAATCTACCAGGAGGTGAAGAATTTGATTGAATCAAAATAAATACCACTTATCTTTGGCAGAATGCTGCCTGTTCTAAGTTGCCACTTTGAAACATATCTTTTTCAAAAGATAAAATTGGAAAGTACAAAATCTAGACAAATTCATTTTTAACAATATCATCATGCAAAATTTCTAATGTCGTTAGAATTCAAGATTAGGCCTAATATTAAAAAAGTCAAGAATAGCAAAAGAACAAGCTTCTACAAGATTATACATACACAACTTACAGTAACTCAAGATCAGGTATAAAAAGAATTTCTTAAACTATGGACCAAGATCTACATTTTAGTAATCTGGAAGCATATTTTATTTTTATCAGAATATAATAGTATAAAATTTTTACAAACTTTCAAAATAAAAACTTATTTTTTAAAAAAGTTAAAAGTTTGTTTTTATCAATAAGTATGTTATAAAACCATTAATTTGTTTGAACTGTTTTATTTATTTGACATTTCATATATTTCTAATTATATAAGCCCATTAGTATATGAGCCAAGAGTATGCTTTTTCTTTTTTTTTTTTTTTGAAAATTTAGCCAGAATCTAAAACCTATATGCAAGCAGACGTAAAAGACATGCTATCTTTATGGGTAATTTTCAACTTCCCTAGAGTATACAGCCATCTAAGCTCATTTGTCTAGCTGTTAACTTTAGCAAAGCTTTCTTTAAGCCAAAGCTTTCTTAAGCTTTAGCAAAGCAATCTTTAGCTATTAGCAAAACTATACAAAATTATAATTTACATATTATTTACATATTATCAACAAACAAACCAATAATTAAACTTAGCCAAACCATAATTCCTGTTGCTATTATTATCATTATTATTTTTGTAATCAATCAGCTAAAGAAATTTCTAGAAATGAACACATAAAAGAAAAACACAATTACACTTCCCTTTAAATCCAAAAACTAGTAAAAAAATTATATTGGTATTCTTCTATACTAAATAAATAAAACTTTCCATTTTATGACAGTTAAGAGTTTTGTTAGATGTTAATTTATCTGTCAAAACCCATGAACAGAAGTCTGATGACTGCATTTTGAATCTAAGAATAATTTCAATACTTTCAACAATTTAGGAAAGTAACATCTTTGTTTGATTCATTAAAAGAGATTTCTAGCCTTGACCAAACTCAACTGTCAAAGTGGTAGGGACAAGGAGAAAATATGCTTTTAATCCTCGTTACTTAATCATAACAAATAAATTTATGGTGGATATTTATTTTATAGAACAGTATCTTTTGACGCATGTAAATTTCAAAGCCTTTACCAATCAGTTTAAACTGCAATGAAATTAAATTTTAAAAAATAGATAAACTGGCAAACGTGTTGTATTAAATTACTAATTCAAAATCACAAATTGCAGATTTAAAGAAAATTGAATAGAAGTTCTAAAAACTCCAATTCTCCTAATCTAATAAAGCAACCCCTCTTTTAGAAGACATTGTGATGCAGAATAATACTATAGCATCAAAATTTTGTTAAGCACAAAAACAAAAATCAAAGATCAACTTAAAATCCAAGATGGTGTGGATAGAGGCTTTCTAACTTATATTAAAAGGTCTATTAACATGGAAATATAATTCAATTCAGTTTTTAATTCCAATTGATTTTATTTTCCCAGCATAAATTTATAGAATTTTATCAGAAGATGATCTTTGTTTTTTCAAAACAAAATTTATAGATTATAAATAGCTTAAAGTCAAAACATATTTGTAAGATTTAAATGCACAATGTCATGAAAATGGTTGAAAAGCTTTAATTTATTTTCAATAAAAAATTACGTGATTTTTAGTATATTTAATGAAATATCATTATTCCTGATATTAACAAAAAAGAAAAAGGGGTAAAAATATTATTTTGTTTAAAAGTTGTTGTTTTTTAATTAGTTCTATTTCTTTGAATATCATACCTAATAGATCAGAAACCCAATACAAACTCAATTAAAATAAAATTTAAAAAAAAATACAGAAATACAAAAATGCAAATTTAACAGCAAATTCTAAAATATTAAGTACACCAGTATTCATCTCAGCATACAAGCTGGTCATTCCCCTTCTCAAATACCCAATTCAGCAGTAAAAATGCTCTAAAATCACATGTGTCAGTAAAATTATTTTAAACTTCTACAAACACTGGCAAAATAATAGCAATTGCCCCATTTTCCATCACAAACTATTAAAACAAAACATTCTACACCCAGTTGATAAAAAAAAGTACAAATCTTACCCACTAACAAATCATTTCTAAGATCACGGTAGGATGTATTTGCACCAACTGCCGGAATAATAACTGTACTGTTGGGTCCTTCAAGAAGAAGTGGCTCATTCTTTCCAAACTGTGAATAATGAAAATATGACTGACATTATTTAATAACATGTACAAGTTGTCTTTCAGTATATTTTGAAAAAGAATTTCACACAGCGTTTAATTTTTTTATGCAGTGCTTGCAACAAAAATTTCTAAAAATTGGAATTATTTTTTGAATTTTCGAATCATTAGGGCTTTTTATTATAAGTAATTCAAAATATGTTTTAATATATATCTCTATACACTAGCAGCAGTTTTTATGCTATTTTGTAATGAGTACATGTATAGCTATCATCCTGGTAGCAGGCACCGTGCAGTATTTATTCTTAAATTTAATCGTAAATTTAAGAATAAATAAATAAAATGGCTTTTACTTTAATTTCGTGTATTAAAAAAAAAGGAAAAAATAATTTTAGATTATACTGCCACAAAATTTAAAAAAACAATGTCAGAGCTTCCCGATAGATTTCGGGAAAAGTAGTTTGACAACTTTTTTCTTTCATTTTTAATGCTATGAATGCTGTAATAGAATTTCAAAAAAGGGATAAAAATGCTTTGGTCAAAAAAAATTTTTTTTTTTTTTACAATATGTTGTTTATCACATCAAAATGCCAAATATATAAAAATCTCAATTAGAATTTTTTGTCAGATGAATTTTTTTTATTGCATGGCAGTATAGGGGAAATGATTTACAATAAGTGCAACAAGTGAGCTCTTAATGTGTGCATCTTTGCATGCGTAAATTATGCAAATATTTTCAGCACTGATAGAAATTTCAATCTAATCTGCTGATAAAAAAATTTTTTAAAAAACTAAGCTAAAAAAACATTTTTAAATTTTCAAACATTTCGATAAAATTTCTAAAATTTACTGATGATTGCAAAAATACTGTTTCAATTATTCTTTTTATTTTAGTTATTTGGTCACAGGATATATTTAAATTTTATTTTTTATAAAGTTTAAAAATAATTTAAGTTTTAACAATAAAGATTTTTAGGGCATAATTTTATTTATCTTAACTTTTCAAATTTCATTATAAACCTGTAAGATTAAACAATAATAACTTGTCACAATGTGTTAAAATCTCAGAAAAATTTGATTTTGTAAAAATCTTATCACTATTAGAGTACAAAAGCAAAGCTTCATAAATTTTTTCATTAGCAAAGTAAATCACTCGATATCTTGAATCGCAATATGTAAATCAATCGATATCTTGAAAATCTTGTTATGTCAACGTTATGTTGAATTTTTTTCAAAATAGAAAATGAATTGTTTTGAAAAAATCATATAGTGAGTTTTTGGTAAGCCAATACTTTTCTGTTTAATGCATAATTATTTTTTTGTCTTACTTTCAAAAATAAAATTTTATTAGTTGTATTTAGACTTATAGTCAGTTTTCATTACATACATATTTATTAGTAATTATTCTTATGTTCATATATTTTAGAGTAATATTTTAGAATATATTTTTCTACTTTTTAGAGCATATTTAGTTCTGAACTTGCTATCTCAAATTTTTTTAGCGTCCTGTCAACTCTGAGATATCGAGAATACACCTTATATATACACAGCATTTTTTTGTTTAAGCAGATAAATCTTGTCAATTTCTTTATTATTATTTTCGAATGTGAGGCGTTTCTGATTGTTTGAAATGAAAAAGTTATTTTTTATACTGATTAGACAGATAAATCTCGCAATTGACTATTTTTTTCAGCAACATTTTAAGACTGCCTCCACAAATAACAAAAACAAAATGGTGGTCACCCGAAACATTCATCAATGAACAAAACAGTGTATTATATATATATACATTTTTCAGTAGAAACTATTTGGTGACTTATGCTTTAAAATAGTTTTGCATATTGCGAAATTTTCAGGCTTATTTTAGAAGATGGCAATAGCACTAAAAAGTTGCCAAAATGTTTGCAGGATTTGCCGTTAAGTATCAGTTTTATTTATCGTATGAAAGATTTTTTATGATTCTTATATATATTATTAAATGCGGTATTGAACATGAATGAATATAATTATAACTATAAGTGAAAGATAGACATTGTAAAAATACCTATGTACTTTCGCTTAGAGATGAAAATGTTTAGCTAAATTTTGCATTTACATTTATCTCTTCAAATACATCGCATATTTAAAATTAGGGAGCTCCACTTGCTGCCCTGTTTCCTAACACTTACTCCCAAAACTGCCTTTACAAATCGCATAGCTTGATCCTTCCATCCCGGGGACTCTATTCCCTCTGCTAATGATGTCATGATTAATATAAAACAAAAATAGAAATAATAAAGAAAATTTATGGTAGAAAGAACAAAAATATTTATGTTACCCAATAATTATGTGTTACAAAATGTATTTTCTGAAAAATACAATATGAAACATTAATGTAAAATCACGTAAATAAAAAATATGAAAACTATCATTAACACTTAGTTAAGAATAAAAGTTATAAAATTAATTAATTAAAATAATTTCTAAGCAGCTATTATTTTCAGACATAAGAGTACATGATTGCCATTATGTGTTTTTCAACAGAACAAAAAATTTTAAAAATCGTAAAAAAGAGCAAAGTTTAAAAATAGTAACTTCAAAAAAAGTAGACTGAGCTTACATTCTTATACATGAAACTTCATAACTTCAAAAATAATGACTCTTTTGAAGTTTTTACTGAGAATAATATGTGGCAAAAAATTTCTTTGCAAAAGATTACTCAAATAATGATTGCATCTCTAACAATTTCAAGTTGAAAGACTCCTCAAATATTTTTAAAAAACTGCAGAAAATGCAAAATTGTTTAAGCCAACAGTTTTTAAATTGAGTAAAAAGAATACACATCAAAAATTTTTGGAAACCATCATAGCAATAAGTTTCTTTCTTTTCAGGATATATAGAAAAATTATAGTAAATGTTTTTGAAGTCAATATTTAAGGTAAGTCACAAAATTTCCCAGAAAATCCTTGCTTTAGAAAGAAATCAAAAGTTTTTCTCACAAATTAAATCTCTAGAAGTTCAAAGAAATATCAACTACTGAATTGAAAATGTAGGGTAAAAAAAAATTCTCAACATACTAATAAAACATGTCAGATAAATAAAAAAGCATAAAAAGCAATAATTTTTTTGTATGAAAAAAAAAAGAATAAGAATTAAGAACTGCTGTTTTAGAACAAACTTCTTTCAACAAACTATATGATATTTTAACCAATTAATAGAAATAACACAATTGAAATTGACTAACAAAAATATTAAAAAAAATAACAAATTAATATTTAAAAAAAAGATAATAAAAAAATTAACAAAAATTATAAATAAATAATCTAAAACTGTTCTTTGACAATACTCACAATGATAATAGATTGTCTATCGTCAACCAAGGACGTCAAAGCATAGTAACTACGATTAAACTCCCCAATGTATAAAGTATTCCTAGAATATATTAAAACAATAATATAATGGCAGGAAACGTTAAACATTTCTTTAAGAAATTGAATGTACAATAAATACATGCTTAAAACATAAAAGTTTTGAAATTCTCAGGAGATAAAATTCATAAGCCCATCAATAAAGTAATATCAGAATACAAAAATAAATTCATATTTAAGAAGATTTTTTTAATTAAAAAAAATTTGGCATATTTTAAACTGCAATTTAAGTCACCCGAAGTCAAAAAAATAAAAAAAAAATACTTCAAGTCAGCTGATTAATTTTTTCAAAAATTACCAATTTACATTGAAAATGTATTTTAATATAGTAAATAAATATACTCTTAAAGACATGATTTTTTTTTAAAGTTTAATATCATTGATATTGATGGTTTTATCTAGAGAAATAGTGAGAGGAGAATGCACTTAAATTATAATTCGATGTTTGAAATAGACTTTAGAAAAAATTGAGAGTGAAAGGTATGAAACTTTTAAATTATATTTCCATAGTAAGCTATAAGCAAAATAAATTTCTATTTAATAAACATATTTCCACTGTATACATTTAGCTAAATTTTTACTTGAATACAAGAAACTTCAAATTTTATCAAATAGAATATTATGTAGGTAAATTATTATGAAAAGAAACTTGTTTTTCTAAGAGTATTTTAAAATGATAGATTTTTTTTCTAACCTTCTCTGACTGAAATTATTTTATTTTTTATTTAATATCTGACAAATTGGGTCTTCTTTTAACACATTTTTGGGGAGAACAGTGTTGATTATTTTATTTAGAAATAAGTTTGTAATAATTACATAATAATTTTATCTATTTTAGTTAGACTTAAGTTATAATATTATTTTTTATAATATTAAGCATTACTGATGCATTTATCAGAGCTTTGATTGGTTATTGTAAAAACACATAAAAATTTGATGAAATAAAACAAATTTTTCTTTAAAAAAATTTTTACATTAAAGAAAAGAAATATTATTTTTCAACTGATATACAAAAGAGGGAAGATACACACATGAGTGTTCCTTTTGTATATTTTGAGAATAGAAGATCCCAATGTGATGCTGATTGTATTTCAGTGATGAGCTCCAGAGTGTCCAGAGAGATGCTATTAAAAGGAATCCTCTGCAAACTACCATGTTCCAGTAAATACAGGCCAACAATGGGTGAACCATAATCACCATACCACATAATATCTCCTGTAAGGTGTTTCATTATTCATTTAAAACAAAAAAAAAAGGATAATTGTATTAAGTATACATCAATCTCTGATGTTAACACAATAAATTCAGTGCAAGAAACAAATGTGAAATATTTATGAGCATTTATTTAATATTTTCTTGGTAATTTTTTTTTTCTTTTCAAATTTTCAACAAAAAAATTTTAAGTGAAACATTTCATATAAAGAAAGTAAATTCAGTTTTTACATCACTTAGCCACTGTAGTATACCTCAGTTTTTTTCTTCACTGATAATTAAGAGGGAAAAAAAAGCTAAAATCATAGTACAATAAAAGCCCTGAAATTCGACTCACCAGAATTTTTGGTAATTTATAATTTTTTTTCTAAATAATAATTGTTATATTAGAAAATACATTGCAAAATACGACCCATGCTCAATAAATGTACCCCTGTCCTCTTTATTTTCAATTAATTGTAAACAAGCATTTAGAAAGAGTACAATATTTCAGCTATCTCTTTAATTAACTTTTAAAAAAAATTTATAAGGACAACTATTTTGGTATTTCCCCTTTATTCTAATTTTTTTCATAAACGTCGACTGTGATAATTTTTTTGCTTTTATTATGGAGAGGCAATTTTCTCTAGAAAACATAAGATTAAAAATCACATTTCTTGGTGTAGCTCAGGTTTACAAAATTTACACATGTCTGCAATTTGCCCATTGCTGTGCCATTTGGACAATCGAGCTTTTATTGTATATCAATAAATAACAAATGAAACAATAAAAAATATTTTTTAAAGCTCACCTCTTCTTTTACCCACAGACAGCATCCTACCACTTGAACAAGAAGTAAAGTGAGTAATACCTATAAAACATTTCATATTTTCAAAGACGACTAGTATTTTCTGTAACAGATATTATGTATCTGTTAGTAAAAAATAAGTGTTCTATTAATGATATGGTTACTTCTAAAGAACTGTTATAAAATACTAAATGAAAATTGTGATTTGATTCTGTTTTCAAAGTAAAAGTTTTTCTTTTCTTTTAATGACTTTCATCTATATTTGAGAAGTTTTAAATGATATTAACTATATAAAAAGGATTAACAAGTCTATGTATTTTGCAGTTATTAAAATTTTTAATTTCTGCTGTAAGTAACTGCAACTACCCGACACACTATAGAGAATAAAAACATCAACATAGGAATGACAAAGGACCAAAAATGTTCATTCAAAGAAAAATAATGATTCTGAATCTGTTTTCTTTTTCTGAATAAATGAAATTATCAAAATAATTTATTTGTGAAAGCTGTTTTGTCTATTATGAGAGTGTTTAATCAAAAGTTTAAAAATAAAACAATTTATAAAATATAAGGCAGAAATCTGCTGTTTTGTAACGGATATTTACATGTCATGAATGGCTTAAGGTAATATAAATAAGCAACACTTCTTTGAAAGATGGAATTTCTGCATTAAACTCAAACTCAGTAATATTTCTTGATATGTATTATTTAATTTTCAGGAATTTCCACTAGGTACCAGCAACATACATTGAAACATCTTCTTGTCTACATAGAAGTTATAATATTTCTTATCAAACACACGCTTAAAGGATGCTCTCATGAACGCTTTGAATATGTGATATACCAATATATTGCTCCAAATCTTTAATGTATAGTATTAATATCATACTAGCTATAGCTAAAAACAGCACCTTGTTACTTAAAAGTAACAGTTTTAACACATTTCTACTTTATAAAAATTATATAGCACGCAAACGTATGAAGTTAACAAAACTTACCATACTCTAAATCGAATGATGCAGAGCTGTGAGCAGCATAATCTATATAAGATACATTCCACCTATTTAAAAAGAAAATGTAAGACTCAATTGTGTTTCAAATTAAAAATTCAAAAAATTGACACATTTTGCACTATTTAACCTGTCTCCCAAATGCAACAACCTTTTGTTTATAACAACTAATAAATCCCTTTTTTCCCCTGCATTCAATAAGACTCCTATATTCTTCAAAACCATCCATTCCAATATAGAATTGGATTCAAGTCTAAATTTATTGGTCGAAACAAAAATGAGTGTTAAAATATTTTTATTATAATATTATCATTTTTATTATTTTTTAACACAAAACAAAATAACCTTAAAAAAAATAACTAAAATAAAATAAAGAGTTGAATTTACTAGCATCCAGCTAACCAAAACAAGTACCATAAAATATAAATTGTTTTGCAGTAAGAACGTCGTCTCATCTTGTGAATGAATTAATCCTAATTAATAATGAATGATTAATTAATAATGTATGAATTAATAATTAATGAAGGTACCAACATCAAGAGTTAACAATAATATAATTACTTAGAAATTAAAATGATATTCGGCAAGCAAGAAATAAAACTGCATCACTAACATCAAATGCAAATAAATATATTACATTGAAACGATATTCATCATGCACAAAATCATCATCAACATCAAATGTTATCAATTATCAGTTACAAATTCAAATGATATTCTTCCTGCACAAAATCAGATTTTATCACATGGAATTTTATAAATTGTAAATTTAAATGATGTTCATCATGCACCAATTAAAATTGCATCCCTAACAACAAATGTTATCACCTATAAATTACAAATTGAAATGATGTTGATTGTGCACCAAATAAAATTGTATCCCTACCATCAAATATTATCAATTACAAATTGAAATGATATTCCTCATGGACAAAACAAAATTTTATCACCAACAATGTTATCAATTATCTATTACAAATCGAAATATTAGTCATGCACAAAATCAAATTGTATCATCAACACCAAATATTATCAATTACAAATTGAAATGCTAGCCTTATTTGTATGTAATGCCACCAGAAACAACAGTTGTCAATTGTACTTACGAATTGCTACTTTTCTAATTTTGCAAATTTAAAACAAGTCCCTGAACTTGTTTAATGGAATATGACAATGTGAATAAAAATAAACTGCTTGTTGTATATTTCATTTTCTTATTAAGTGTATTTTCAAATTATTTACTATCATAACATGATGTTATTTTAAATGGTCAAATATAATTAATTAAAAGTCAGTATTTGTAACATTTTTATACAACCAAAACATAACCTTAGACAATAACATTGATAAGTTAAATAATATTAACAAAAATATGCAAACACCTCAAAATTATGTATAATGTATGTATACAAAATAAAAACAAAATATTTACACAATAAAGTTTTTAGGAAGAAAAAAAAATTTAAAAAAAAAAGTTTTAGCTTTTACATCTACTTCTCAAATAAACTAGTTTAATTCAAAATGCCCTTCATAAAGTGATTTTTGTTACAAGTTTGATTCACTTTTTTTTTCTCTTCAAAATTGCAGTTAAGATCAAAATTACAAGAATGAGGCTACATTTCAAAACTAAATTTTGATTTCTAAGTTGAACATTTAATCATTAAATGAATCATTAATTGATTTTTTAGACTTATTACATATACTGTAGCTTTTTTATTTATATCTTAATTTACTTTAAATTTTTGTTAACTTAAACTTGCTATTTTACTTACTTTCTACTATTCACTTTCTATTATTTACTATGTATAATCAAATAATTGATTACAAATGTATGAGATTATTACATTTATTATGATTTATTTGTACACACAAAAGAGCAGCACACCAGACTTTGACAAAGTTATGTAAATAAAAAATAAAGTGGAGTTTACAAAATATAAAAAATATTAAATTTGTTTTTCATTTGATCAATTTTCTTATTTAAAAAAACTAATATTTAACAACATTTTACAAAGTGAAAATTCCTAAGATGTTTATTGAAAAATTGAAAATTGTTGCAATAAATTTGATATGAAATTCAAAAAATTTTATTGAAAGGTTGTAAGAAAGAGCAAAAAATCATCCCACTTACAACTGAGCGCCATAGTCAACATCATAAGTAGACAATTCATAAGCTAAAACAGAAAAAATAATCATATTTTTAAATAATTATGATATTGATCGATAAAATGCATTCTACCTAACAAAATTCTTTTAGTTCAGTAATTCGTCCATTTTTGAGTTTCGGAATAATTTAGAGAGAATTTTAAATTTTAAAATCATTTAATTTTTTAAATTTTATTTATAAAATACTTTATGAAAGATCTGTAGAACTAACAAGTATAGAAAAAAACTATGTAACACAAATAACTATAAATTTTAGTTGGCTGCAATATTTTTTATTAGGGATGGACAACAAAGGAACTTAAATAAAAAATAAAACTTTTTTACTTTATTTTTATTTTTAAATAGTAGAAGATAAAAAATTATCTTTACATTGTTGCAACAAATTCTTAAAATCATGTTGGTAAAAAAAATTTCCTAATGGTAAAAAAAAAGAATCAAATTTTTAACGTCAAAAACCTGTTGAAAACTGTCAAAAACCAAGGCCCAGTTAATTTTTAATAATAATAAGGACAGTTCATTGGATAGTTAATCATACATATTACTTTCATTATATACTACTGTAATTATGATTTATATTATTTATAATGCATCAAAAATGTAGCTGAAATTATTGAAATTATGGTAATTGATTTTTCTAATAACAAAACACTCTTAATACTTTAAGATCAATATTATTTGCTATGTTATAACTATTCAGTTAATATTACAGGTTACAGGTAATAACTATGAGTTGTTTATTATTATCAATCTAAATATTGATTTTAATACTTTTACACCACAATTTAGGCAGATTTTTTAGGCTAACTAAAGTAAAGTGGTCATCAATAATTGTCTGAACTCTTAAACAAAAATTTTTAATTCTCAATATCTGTTGTTATTACTTATATGCAGGGAAGAGCAGAATATGTATTATTGTGCAAACAAGGCAAAAAAATTCCTACAAAATTTTGTATTGTTAAAAGATGTGTCGCTTTGCAAAATGTTTTTTAATTAAATAACATTATATGTTAATTTTTGTATTTATTAGTCATAATTTCTTAAATTATTACTACTCCAATATATTTCGATTTTTATTATTTTAAAC
This sequence comes from Parasteatoda tepidariorum, assembly GCF_982258835.1. Taxonomy (NCBI): domain Eukaryota; kingdom Metazoa; phylum Arthropoda; class Arachnida; order Araneae; family Theridiidae; genus Parasteatoda; species Parasteatoda tepidariorum. The sequence continues at coordinate 104,327,124 of NC_141763.1, forward strand.
ACATAGGCTCCTTTATTCAAGAATTGTGTGAAATAGAATTGTTGTTTTTAACTATATCTTAACTTTACATTCTAAAAATATTTTGAAAAAGATATTAAGTTATTATGCAAAACAAAGCAAAATTGAGAGGGAATTTCAATCAAAATAATAATAATAATACGTTTGTTCAGAGAATTTTCTATATCCTGCTTAGATATACATCAATATTTCCAAAAAATCATAACTCATATATATTCCCTGGTAAATAAATTAATATACAGTAGAGCATCGTTTATACGACGCCGAAGGGACCACCGAAAAACGTCGTATAAACGATAACGTCGTATAATCGATTTTTACTTCTAAAACTGAAACTAACTCTGTTTTCAGTTAATTTTAATGTTTAACGTGTTGATTTACATAAATTTCTAAATTAGACAAAGCAAAACAAACAAATAACCAAAGAAGAAAAATTGCAGTGAGCAATTTGAATGTATGATACCTTTAATTATATTTTCTTGCTTCTAGTCTCTACAATGCTTTGAATAGCGAGTTGAACTTACTGCTTTCTATGATGCAATTTTAGATTTCTAATCGCGGCCAAATCTAATGGCTGAAGCGCACTTGTGCAATTTGCAGGAAAAAAGAGAGCTTTCACATTTTCCAAAATAATTAGTATCGATGGGTGCGCTGGACATTGGTCAATGAATAGCAAAATTTTTCGTTTTTGCCTCTTCATAACATTGTCTAGTTTTTTCAGTCATCTAGTAAAAATTACCGTCGTCATCCAAGCATTCTTGTTAGCACCCTTTTCTGTATAATTCATGTTGGCAAATTGCGCCCTTTTTTAAAATACACAAGAAAAAATAAAAAATTAAATGTGAACAAAATCTAAAAACCGACGTATAACTGATTCTGTGCGTCGTATAAACGATATATTTTTACATTAAAATGAATAGGAATGATTTGGGACCATACTAAAACGTCGTATAAATGTAAACGTCGTATAAGTGATCGTCGTATAAACGATGCTCCACTGTAATTTACAAAAAATATAAATGTTTGCTTAAATTAGCTAATTTTTCAATCAATTAATAATGGGGTTTAATTAAGTTTCTTTCAATATTTAGCACAATAATAAATAGACCTAAAAATAACCACTTGCCATGTGGCAAGTGGACAAAAAAAAAGTGGCAGCTTAAATTCAATGAACCACCTATTAATTTTTTTTTAAAAAAAAAATTTATGATAAAAGTACATAAATGGAGACAGAAACTCTAGATAACAGAATTTTTATTAAAAGGTCCAATATCTCCCTTCGAAATTTTGATCCTTCTGAATCCATCAATATGTGGTGGAAAAATTCGTGTGGAAAGAGATTCCCTTGACATATTTTATTTAAAGGTATTCTGTCACCCCAAATATTTTTAAAATTAGAATGCTTTACTAAATTTTTTTTACATATTTCTATTATTCTTATTGTAGAATTAACTTTTTTATACATCTTAGATTATTTCTAGATTGAATTTCTTAAAAAATAATAATACACTTTAATCTCAGTGTAAAAGTTTGAAAAGTTGCTGTTAAATGGAAAGGACCTATGGCTACTGGTCACCAGGGTTGGCTTTTTGCCGGCAGAAACTGGTTATAACCGGTAAAAACCTGCAAAAACTGGCAGAAACTAAAAAAAACTTCTATATTAGTTCTAATAATTGCTTAATGACATTTAGTTTAAGTAAACTGAAAAATTTAACTCCATGTAACTGTAACAAACTTTTTAATTCATTGTTTGTAAATATATATTATTTTGCTTTTATTAAATATTGCTTTTATTTATTAAATATAAATTATTAGGATCAATCTGCCACTGAGCACATTTTGAGGCCCAGTTATTAGAATAAATTTCCTATTTACATGTTGTTTTATTATGTTTTAACAGTTTTAGTAGGTTTACATTTAGTAGAACAGGGTAGGTTTTAGTAGGTCCATGCAGCTCAGCCTGAATCTAAAATTCCTTCTGAACTCATTAAATTAAACTAGTTCTTTCCTATCTCAAGGATGAATATTCTTATCTATACACACATATCCTACATGTTTATTTCTTTAGGAATGGATTATTCAAACGACTTCAATTTCTTTAAGTGGACTTCAAGAAATGATCCATAAAAATATTCAAGAAAAATTGGACCAAGAAGAACAATTGGAGTTTAAGAAATCAGTTAAAGTTTACAGAAATTTAGAAGCTTTTTTCGCTTTTGAGAAATCAAAAGAAATTTATTCAATTAAAGAGGGTTTTTTTCTATTATCTACATTGTGAATAAAATAAGAGTTCAGATTTTCTGATAGTTTACGATAGAGAAAAAGCCAGACAGAAGTAAACTAAAATTATAGAAAAACTTTTCCCTAATTATCAGGATATGAAAAGATAACTTAATAACATAATAAAGACAGAAAAAAATTTTTCATAAAACGTAAAGAAAAAAACTGAATTGTGTTTTGATACTACAATCTAGTACATAAAAATGAAAGATATTTCTGATTTTGAAAAGTGATTTTTTAAAAATATTTCTATATAATTATTTTTAGACTTACCAAGAAATAATTCACAAAAACATCAATCAAATGACAAATGAAATAAATATGAATGGCTTTGTTGGTAGAAATAAATGTTCACATAATGATAAAGTTCTGAGTAATCTAATTTGTAAGAAAATTATGATTGTTTTAGACTTTCACTCTAAGTGAAGTAAGTTATTTCTCAATTAATAAATAATGTATACATTAAGCATGAAAAAATATGCAAAAATAAAGAATCATACTTGTTCTTCCAATAAAAAATGTATCTTTATGAAGAGCAGGACACTTTTTTTCTGTATTTCCAAAATTGAAATCTTTCAATTTTTCTCCAGTTATAGGATTAATAGCAATCCATGAATCAATCTTTTTACCTAAAATTAGATTTTATGTAACAACTTTAAATAATTTTGAAATAATTTAAGTAACGAATAAGTTTAGACATGTCACATCAGCTTTGGGAGATAGAAAACCTGAATCTCGTGCAGCAATATATATTTTAAGAAATCTGTTTCCATGAAGATAACTAAAACAACATTGATTATGTAATAAAATAAAATTATCAGTCAAAAGAATTATCAAATAAATATACACTACCGGTCAAAAGTTTAGACTCACTCCTGAATTTTTAAAAATAGACAAATAACAATTAAAAATGACTTCTTTTAAACTGAAAATTACATTAAATGAACTTTATTTTGAGAAATGTAGGTACGTTTATATGGTATGAACTATAACTTTATGCGTAACTTATGAGTTTCGCCCAATCTTGGATTCTTCGAAATATCCTCCTTTAGTCTTAATCACAGCAGCACATATTTTTGGCATTCTTTCTACTAGTTTTTGTAATGTTCTAGCTGATATCTGGTTCCAGCAACTGAGTAAAGATTCCTAAAGTTTGTTTTGATTGGTACATCTCATTTTTGTAACATTTCTATCGAGTTTATCATACAATAGCTCAATAGGATTAATATCAGAGGTTTGAGAGAGCCAATCCATATATTTCAGTACTTTTTTCTTTTCTTTTGATGCAATGTAGTTTCTACACAATTTCGATGAATGTTTTGGATTGTTATCTTGCTGAAAAACAAATCCTTGACCAACGATTCTCTGTCCACATGGAAAAGCGTAACGCTGCAATATTCTGTGATAATATTTTTTATCCATAATACACTCTATTCTTACAAGATCTCCAACTTTATCACCGGAAAAACATCCCTAAATCATGACTGAATCTCCACCATGCCTCACAGTTGGTAGTAAACATTGACTTGTCATACGTTCACCAACTAAACGACGAACATACTGCCCTCATTTGCTTCCAAACAATTCAAATTTTGATTCGTCCGTAAACAAACTACTACAGTTCTTGACTACAGTTCTAAAGACCAGGTAACATGTTTTTTAGCTATTGCTGTCGTTTTACTTTATTTTGTCTTTTCAAAAGAGGTTTTCTAGCAGCTACACAACCCTTTAAACAATAGTCACGAAGTCGACATTGTACAGTAGATACTGTCACAATTTTCTGCCAAGTAGCATTCAATTCCTCACGGATTTCTGGTGCTGTTCGAGTCCGCTGCCGCTTACTTTGAATGCGGATAAACTTATCCTCACGTTTGGACGTTATTCTAGGTCTTCCTGATCACTGGCGGCTCTTATTTTGGCCAGTTTCTTTCTTCCTTTGCAAAGTTCTGACAACAGTGGTCTGAGAAACATTAGTTTTAGAGGCAATTTGTCTACTTAAATAGCCTTCTGCATGAAGTGCAATAATAACTGCACGTGTTTCCACACTTATTTCTCGTTTTTGACCCATATTTCTTCAATAAATAGCAGGAAAAAATTTTTTTTGTTTTTAATATATACCAGTTATTCCGGCTAATTAAGGCTATTATATCAATATTTAAAATTTGCCATGAACATAACTTATAATTAATTAGCACCAAAAAAGAAGATGAAAAGTAAATTGTTTATAAACTAAGAATTAATAAAAAAAATTAAATAAATTACACTTGTTTTAGAATAGGTACTTGCATGCACTTTCGTCCATTTCATTATCAACTACGGAATAGATGCAAAATGAAAAAATAATGAACAGTTTTAAAAGAAAAATGAGTTTTGAGATGTTTGTTTGTGATTATGTTTGATAAATTGTATGTTTAAGTCAGAAACATTTAACTATTTTTGAAAATTTTGAAATAAATAAAAGTGAGTCTAAACTTTTGACCGGTAGTGTATATTAAACTAAAAAATATTTTTTTATAAAATGTTCAGTAGTTTCATTAAATCAATCTAATAGTTGTTTTAAAATATTTAGTACTAATTGATTTCTCAATTGGAACAGCTTCTTACTAAGAGCCAATTAGATGATTTAACATTGTTTAAAATTAAAATTAGGCTGATTATTTAATAATCAGAACCTACTACTTTTAATTAAAGTACTTCACTAATTTTAAAAACTTTTAAACAATTTACTTTTTAAATTTTACTAAAATCATATAAAAAACAGAGATCAATTCAAATTTAATTTTTGAAATAATTAATGTCAAACATGCAAGATTTAATTTTATCTAACAGAGCTCTTCCTAGCAATTAAAAAAAGGGACAGGGAGCTTCCTCACAGAAAAGGACATTTTGAGTTTCAAAAGGGCACTCACGTACTACAGTCAAAATTTATCAAAATATGTAATGTTACATAATAACTGAATTTGATACTTAATTTTTAAATTACTTTATTATACTATTTTATGCGCGTATTTCACAAAGTAATTCTCACTTATTATCAAAATAACAGAAAAATTAGAAGCTTTTGAAAAATAATTAAAGGTTGGTTCATGTAGAGATAACTACATGCAAAAATAGTTTTTAATAATTATTTATTATAATTTTATTTCATGCCAGTCTAATTACACAATTTCTTACATTTTTTTATAGAATGTAATTTTGAATCGCAAAATAAGACATTTGAGCAAAATCAATCAAATAGTTCTTAAGAAATTAAATTTTAAATGAAAGACTTTATTTAAAAAATTCGATCGAGAAAATATGCTTTCATCTGATTTTGTAACTTGTCATATCATCAGCACTAATTATTTAGCATATTTGAAGTCTATTAAGATTGAATTTTTACATGAAAATATAATCATTATATCAAAAGTTATTCATGGTGTTCCATTTATTTCTTTGCATCATTACCTGCATAAAGTAGAGCACCAGCTCGCACTGGAGCTTTAGAAATCAATTGTGAAATGCTAAACTGCATCTTCTTAAAATCCTGCATAGCTTGATTATAAATGTATAAAGATCCATCCCTCGGATCAGGCAACACTTTTCTAAAACAGCCAAATAAATTAAATTAAAAAAAACTAGTTGATGTCATTTAATATATTCAATTTATAATCTAGTTCAAGCATTCACATAAATAATACATATCTACCTACAAGAACGGATTTTCAGTAGTATTTTGATTTTATATTTAAAATATTAATGAAATTTTTAATTCCTTTTTAATTATTAAACTTATAAATTTAATTTAAAATGATTTTAACTATTACTGAAAGTAGATAAATTAATCTTTTTTTGTAAATTCAATTTATTTAAACAGTACTGCGACTAAGCCTTGACAAAGTAGCAAAATCATTTTTACCTACAATTGTATTTTAATTGCCTTCTTATTACCACCCAGCAAATTAATCTTTGGAAAAAGTTTCAATTTAAGTTTTATTGCAGAACTTACATTTTATTTTAAAAAAATGGACATTTATCTTTTATTTTGAATCACGCATTTGAGTTATTTCCATTTAATGCAACACTCAATTCACAATGATTTAATGAAAAATTGAAGTGATCTTGAGGGTTGTTTGCAGTAATAAGAAATTTTTTTTTATCACTATGTCTGTAATAATATTACAACATGCACACAATCACTTTTGAACATGTTCAAGTTAAGAGTCTGTATTGTAAATTCACATTATTTTACGAATTCCATTTTCGGAAATTACTCTAATAGTGTCAATGAGGCTTTTGAATACTGGTGTATTTTATACAATAAAATTGGGTCTGATTTGTGTCAATTTTATCAGAAATTTATGTGATTTGTCAAATTGTTCTCTAAGCAATCAATCTTACACCTTTCCCTTTTCAAAAAAAACTTTTTTAATACAATATATAATAACATATAATTATTGTATAGTGTTTTTTTTTTTTTTTTGTCATACTCCTAGCTTAAAATAATTTAACTCTTTTTTTTCTTCATCACAATTTGAAACATTTTGTTATGATTTTTGGAGGTATCTGGACTTATACTATAATAACACTGTTTTTGCATTGTAAAGTAGGTTTGCCTTTTAAAGTAATAAGTAGCTTTTCAAAGGCACTCAACAGATAAAGATAAATTATATGGCTGTGAATACTTTCTCATTGATCTCTTATGATAAAAGATTCAAAAATAAGTTACAAGATAAAAAAAAATTCCAGGAGTGCTTAACTTTTTACAACCAAAAAAAGTAATAATATATATATATATATATATATATATATATATATATATATATATATATATATATATATATATATATATATATATATATATATAAAGAAATAAAGCCTTTTTATTTAAAAATAAAAAATATTACAAACATAAAAATTTAAATAACATACCTTTCAAAATTGCTGGTTCCAAGTTTTAAAACTGGATCTAAAATTAAAAAAAAAAAAAAAAACATCACAACCAATTTACACCACACAGCATTTTAAATTATGAAAAAAAATCCCATTATCTGCCACACTTTTAGTTTTGATAAAACAATTATATAATAATAATAATGACAAATTATTTTTTTAATTGTCAACCACTACATTTTAAGATAAGACATTTAAAGACGCCCAAAATATGAAACCCACTAAACATACCGTTGCTGCATTTCTGGACTTATCAAAGGCCTCTGACAGAGTCTGGCTAAACAAACTTATTGTTAAGCTTTATGAGACCTTCAACATTGGGGCAGAGCCCTCTCTTGGATCTCGGATTTTCTGCGGAACAGATTCATCAAAGTAAAATATGACAACACCCTCTCCAACAATTTTAAACTATTCCAAGGAGTCCCTCAGGGCTCAGTTTTGAGTCCCACACTTTTCTCACTGTTTCTGGGGGGGGGGGCTGGAGGAGAGGCTGAATGGAGCCAGCAAGATTGATATATTTGCAAATGATATCGTTCTATGGGATTCAGACTCGGACATTAAAAAGCTAGAATCAAATCTCAACCTAGCACTTGCAAGAGTCCAGGATTTTGCTGCAGAACATAAACTAACATTCAATGTTTCCAAATCAGTGACAAGCTTTTTCACCACCAATAAACATATTTATAATTATCATCCCCAGATATCTCTGAGAGGTATTCCTCTCACTTATGAAAAGCATCCTAGATATCTGGATTTTGTACTAGACCCAGAATTTGCTTGCAACAAACATATTGAGGCCCTGGTGGTCAAGAGTAGAAAGCGACTGAACATCCTTAAGAACATATCTGGCCGTGACTGGGGTGCAGACACGACCACGCTAAGGACAACATACATCGCTCTTGTGAGACCTATATTAGAGTATGGTCAACAAATTTATTTGAGTGTGTCAGTCTCCAATCTTCGAAGACTTGATCGAGTTCAACAGAGTGCGGGACGCATAATTACAGGTTTGCAACATTCTTCCCCTGGTGAAATTGTGCTATTTGAGGCAAACCTTCTGCCATTAAATATGAGAAGAGAGAATAGTCTGAATATTTTAGTAAACTACTCAGTTATGGGGCCCAGCACAGAACAGCTGACTACCTCCTACATTGAACCAATAATCAGCGACTGAGAAGAGATAGCCCTTTTTCACATGCAATTTCCCTAAATACAGTCTACCAGGATGTCAAACAACATTCCCTTAAGTGTTGCGTTGACCCCTCAGGTGGGTTTCCAAGAGTACACTTTTGTCCGGATTTGACATTAAGCACAAATAAAACTTCAGACGTTTCTGAATTGCTACAACAACTGGCTCTCGAACCCGGATTCTTGTTCTGTTTTCCATTCGGAGCTTTTTGCTATTGAGGCAAGACTGCACGCAATTGAAGAGGATTCACTGCTAGACCCTATCTGGATCGTAACAGATAGTAGCTCTATCCAATATTTGAGTGCATGGCCCAGAGTGGGCGATAGGGCTGGAATAGCAATTGTACAACTTCTCAGTAAACTTTCCGTGAAGCAAGATATTTATTTGCAGTGGATTGTGTCCCACGTAGGTCTATACGGGAGTAAGATTGCTGACTCGCTGGAAAAACTTGGCACAAATGAGCCTCTGTCTGAAAGTTTGGCACTCACATCCTCGGAAATTCACTCCAGTAGAAAGAAAGATGTCCAGCTAGTCTGGAATACCCCCCCAAGTACATTTCTGGTACTCTGGGGATAAGTCGGGTTGTGCTTTGACCTTCAGAGGTAATAGAGGCGATCAGACCGCGTTCACTAGATTAATCAGTGGTCACATAAAGTGCATGAGGTATGAACAGCAGCAAAAGGTCTATCCCATCTGCAACAAATGTTTCTCCAGTGCAGCCAGCCCGGCCCACCTCCTTAGCTGTGTGGATTTTGAAAAGGAGGATTTTCTGCGCGACCCGGTCTTGTTTTTTGATTTCCTGATGATGAATGGACTCATGGACCTGGTCTAGCTCCGCTAGATTAGTGGGGATGAGAAATAACAACACATTTTAAGATTTTATAAAATTCTAAAAATTAGAACTGAGATATGTTCTGCTAGAAAGAAAACCATTCTTAATTTTTCAGCAGATAGAGCAATAGTCTGCAACTTATATTCCATGGGTCACCTGGTAATTTAATTGATGTTTTATTAAATGTTCTAACAGTATAATATTTTTATTTCCTGTATTCTGTATCTATTGATTTTTATTCCTGTATTCTCTCACTCTTGTTTTCCATCATCACATAACAATTAAATAAAATTAATTTGCTCTTTTTAAAATCCTGTGCCTGTTTGGCCACGACTGCCACCATCATAAGCCATGCAGGATGTTGTTAAAAGCCTGATGAAAACGGGAGCAGGATTAATAAAATGCTCCCTTCAAATATATAAATAAAAAATGAAAGAAAAACAACAACAAAAGAGCCCACTGCTACTATGTTGAAGAATGGAATTTCCGTTTGTCTTTGAAAAGGAATCGTCAAAGAGAGAGAGAGAGAGTTCACCAATGCTCGAGGTCAACTAAGTGTTCACCAATGCTCGAGGTCAATCTAGATGCATTATGTTAAAAGAAACATCAACAATTAGTGAAGAGCCTCTTGCTGACAGTGTATATGAATGTTTCAACCTCATTCAAAAGTGGTGGAGATCCAACTAGTGGTGTGGTCGACTTAATTTTATTATCGAAGGTTTTACAAAATGTGCTTCTAAAAGCTTCCATCAACAAAAGAAAAGTTTTGTGAAAGAATAAAAAAATCCACAGTGAAAGTTATCTCAAGTAAATTCTGTTCGCGTCCGTGGGTGATTCACCTAATATTTGAAACGATATCATATATATGTAAACCAGGGTTGGCAAGTTTTTCACACATGACGGTTTTTAACATCATGTCAGAAAACCCTCTGTAAAAAACCCATAGTTTTGGTAAAACTGTATTTTTATTTGAGTTTAACTGCTTATAATTTAAAATTAATTCATTTTTGGGAAATAAAATTAGAAAAAAAGTTTTTAAAAGATATTTAAGAACAGATTCTTGCATTTTCCCAACATGATTATATCAAAACATACTATTTGAAGTAAAATATTAGGATACTAAACAAAATTTTCAACATTTCCAAGCATAATTTTGTTTGGCATATTACATTACTGAAGAATGTCAAGTCATTCTTGACTTAGAGTTTGTAAGTAGTTACAAGTTTTGAAAGTTTTGTTTAGCTTATTTCTAATATTTAAGAAATGCCAAATTTTAAATTCTTTTTAGTTCTTGAACTTATTAATAGTTCCAAGCTTTTTTGTTTGTTTGTTAATTTCTAACAATTAAGAAGTGCAAAATTTTGAATCCTTTGCAAATCAAGCTAGAATGATAAAAGTAAGTATCACTATTTTCAATAAGTATATTACAATATTTCTGCATGAATGTATATCCTTCTATAAGAATACATGTATATACATAGTTGCAAAATCAATAGCAATCATTTACAACACTCATTTATAAAGGCAATTATGTGAAAATAATATATTGTCCGCTATATGACATAAATTAAAGAAAACAGTAGGTTTTTGACGGTTTTTACCGGTAAGAACACGGTTTTTACCACTGTCATGTCAAAACCCAGTTTTTGACGGCAAAAACCCAACTCTGATGTAAACATAACTTATAGTTTCATTATAATACATTTATAGACTATTTTATTGAGAGAGAAAAAACTCTAGTACAACATACCATCCTGTATTGTCCATTTTACAGCTCCAGTTTTCATATTTATTCCAAATAATGTTCCATTAAGTGTAGAAATTAACATTGTAGGATCAGGAACTGCTAAGATGCTAGTAGGCTTAAAAAATAAATACAAACCATAAACATAAAAACATTTAAAATTATTTTCTTTTAAAATATATATATAGGGGAATGTGGCATTGCTTTTATGATATTTTGTTACTTTTATATATATGTGGTATTGCTTTTATGATGTTTTGTTTAACAGATAATTCCAGAAGAAAACCAGTAATTAAATATTTGAATATCGGATAATTAAATATCTGAAAATAATTGCCCCGATAGGGGCCACCGATGGTTCATTCGAATCTGATGCACGAGCTTTCCTCGACCTTTTACATTCGAATGTTTCAAAAAGATTGGAAAATATGGAAATTATCACGAATTTGGGAATTTTGGATCTTCGAAAAGTCCCAGAAGGAACTGATTTATCTCTGTACGGAAATACGAAGATAATGGAACTAGCAGAGTATTTGAAATGGAAGAAGACGTTTTAATGAAAGAATGGAAAAATTTCAAGGATTTTTATGTTGTCAAAAGTAACATTCCACATGATGCTCTGTCAATACAAAAGCTTTCATCCATGATGTTCAAACAAAAGATGATTGGTGGCGATATGTTTCCATCTATTGGACAGTTAATGAACAGAGCATGTGTGATTCCAACTTCAAATGCAGAAGTTGAAAGAATATTTTCTCAAATTAAACTTGTGCTCACAGATAACAGAGATTGATTGAAAGTTGAACAAGTTCTCAAGTTGATGATTTTGAAATTAAGTGTTAAATGTGATTTCACAAAGGCTGCTGAAGAGTGGAAAAATTTGAAAAAGAGACTCAAATGAATTTTTGAATGTCTTGGCTTCTGTAAAAGAAAGAGAACTTTTGAATGATATTAACAAAAGTCTATGTTTTCCAGTTGATGAAATTTCTGATTTGAATTACAGAAAGTATATGGTTGTGGCTGATAGTTATTTAAAGGACTGGGATGAAAAAACTTCTTTTGTCGGGGATACTATGATACCTGCAGGAAAAATGGAAAGAAGTTGACAGTTATTGAACAAAGCATGTGTGATACCAACTTCAAAAGCAGAAGTTGAAAGAATATTTTCTCAAATTAAACTTGTGCTCACAGATAACAGAGATTGATTGAAAGTTGAACAAGTTCTCAAGTTGATGATTTTGAAATTAAGTGTTAAATGTGACTTCACAAAGGCTGCTGAAGAGTGGAATAATTTGAAAAAGAGAGGCAAATGAATTTTTGAATGTCTTGGCTTCTGTCAAAGAAAGAGAACTTTTGAATGATATTAACAAAAGTCTATGTTTTCCAGTTGATGAAATTTCTGATTTGAATAACAGAAAGTATATGGTTGTGGCTGATAGTTATTTAAAAGACTGGGAAGAAAAAACTTCTTTTGTCGGGGATACTAAAATTCCTGAAGGAAAAATGGAAAGAAGTTGACAGTTATTGAACAAAGCATGTGTGATACCAACTTCAAAAGCAGAAGTTGAAAGAATATTTTCTCAAATTAAACTCGTGCTCACAGGTAACAGAAATTGATTGAAAGTTGAACAAGTTCTCAAGTTGATGATTTTGAAATTAAGTGTTAAATGTGACTTCACAAAGGCTGCTGAAGATTGGAATAATTTGAAAAAGAGACTCAAATGAATTTTTGAATGCCATGGCTTCCGTAAAGTCCCAGGTAGAAAATGAGTGTGGAAATACAGAGATAATAGAATTAGCAGAGTATTTCGAAATGGAAGACATTTTACTGAAGGAATGGGAAGATTTCGAGGATTTTTATGTTGCCAAAAGTGACATTCCACAAATTGTTCTGTCCGTACAAAAGCTTACATCCATGATGTTCAGACAAAAGGTGACTGTTGTTGGTGATATGTTTCCCTCTATTGGACAGTTGGTTGTGGCTGACAGCCAACTGATGGCTTTATCTGAAAGACTGGGAAGAAAAAACTACTTTTGTCGGGGATATTATGATACCTGAAGGAAAAGCTGAGTTGAAAGAAGTTTACAATTATTGAACAAAGCATGTGTGATACCAACTTCAAATGCAGAAGTTGAAAGAATATGTTCTCAAATTAAACTTGTGCTCACAGATAACAGAGATTGATTGAAAGTTGAACAAGTTCTCAAGTTGATGATTTTGAAATAAAGTGTTAAATGTGACTTCACAAAGGCTGCTGAAGAGTGGAATATTTCGAAAAGGGGACACTTTCTCTAAAAAGAGATTTTGTTCTTTATCAAACTCTCAAAGAAACCTTAAATTATATTTGAAATAAAAAATAAAAAATAAAAAACAGAACTACTGCAATTTTACAGCTGCCTCATCAAAATTTAGTTTTTTTTTTTAAATCTAAGATACTGTCTGAAATTGAAGGATTTCCAAACTTCAAGTATTAGAGGAACAATGTGAAGAATAATCAATGATGAAAGTCAAACCGATATCTTTGGTACTTCCATAGAATGCAACAGGCAGGAGGATTCGACTCAAGTTTTCCAGTTACTTGAAAAATAATTTAGATTAATTATCTTCACCTGAAATTCCTTGTGCAACTTAATGCTCCCAACTTCTTATGTCAGTGGAACAAATAGAAAAAAGTTCTTTGCCTAGCACAGCAGGGATTCAAATCCTGGATAATGAAGACTCTATTTCTAATAAGAAGTGCAATTCAATTGAAGCTGAAAAATTTTTAAGAAAAAAAGTACTAAACACAAAACTAATTTTGATCAGAAATGACAAAAAACATGGTTGACATAGCATCAAAGACTTGAGAGATATTTTGCATTGTAATTTATGCATTATGCACACACAAAAAAGCTCTTGATTCATCATGGGTGCATAAATATAAGTTTACACAAAATAAAAGCCCATGAGAAATCTGCCACACAATAGTTCAAGGAACAAATTTTTTAACTTCAAATAATTTATAAAGTTAAAATCCGGAGTCAAAAACATTCAAAGCAGTAAGGGCAGGAATGAAAACATTACATTTCCTTGTGGAAAACAATCTGCCATACACTACATTATTTGAGCCTTTGATTAAATTTTGTATCGAGGATTTAGAGTGCTCAAATTTGAAGCCTCTTAGAAAATCAAAAGAAACAAGTTACACTAGTTATGTCTCTACAAATGAATTTTTGAATGCCATGGCGTCCGTAAAAGAAAGAGAACTTTTAAATGATATTAAGTTCATGTTTTTCAGTTTTGGCTGATGAAACCTGATTTGAATAACAAAGCACACGACTGTAGCTGTTAGTTAATCATTTTTAATTAGATAATAATGTGGATCAAAACTTAGTAAATTAATCTATCATTTAAAAACACAAAGAAGGTTAAGGTATCTGCCCTTTTTATAAAATACAATGACTTTTTTTAAACTTGCTGCCCTTTTTTTCCAAGTATAGTGCCCTTTTCTATTTCTAGCACCCTGCCTTTTTTTGAGTCTAGAATGAACCCTGTGTCGCGTCACGAATTTCCGCAAAATTGTCCTCAGTTTTTTCTAAAATTCACAAATTTCTCAATATGTTTTGATTTGAGCGAAAATTGCTTGAAATTTGAATTTTTTTTTTTTCATTTTTAATTTATTATTTTTATTTAACAGAATTTTTTACTTTACTGAAGCCTTAAATTGAACATGTAAAATTGATTAGATATGTATGGGAGTGAATCAAAATAACAAGAAAATAGTTCAGAGATAAGGGATAATCAAAATCTTGTCATGTAAGGTGGTTTTTCTACACTTAGGGAGGGTAATATACTGATAGGATTACCTTCCTGAAGTCAGTAAGAGTACAAAAGAAATTGGAATCACAAAAGAAGGAAAATGTTATAAATCAAATCTCTGACAGAAAAATTTTAACACTGGCTATTGCACTGGGCGATGAAATTTCTACTGCCTTTCTACATATCCAGGCAATTTTTCCAGGGTGGCTTCTTTTGATTTCTTAAATAGGGATCAGTTTCTTAGATGAGAGGGAGATAAGGCTTTTGTAACTAGTAGTTTGAATGTAGAATGTTTGAGTTTTCACAGCAATTACTTCTTCCAAAGCAACGGTCAAGGAATTGCACGTTGATGAAGGAAAATTGATTGAGTTTTGGAAATCAAAGATAGAACGCTATCCAAAATTGGCAATTCGATGTTTGTCGGTGCCTACAAACAGCGTAGAAGCATAAAAATTGTTTTCTAAGTATAAAAATTTATTAAATGATGAAAGACAAAGCTAAAATGAGAATAATCTGACAATGTACAATACTTTGTACCAAAATTCTGTTCATTTAAATAAAAATATTAATATTGCTTGAAATTAAAAGAAATACTTTTGTTGTGTATTTTTTAAGCTTTTTATTTATTATTTGCGCAATTTCCGTCTTTAGCATCATTTATATAGTAAATTTTTTATATGTTTAGAATCTGGGTAATTTTCAACATTTCCCGCGAATTTTGGGTCTTTTTTCCCGCGATAAACTTGCAGCCCTAGTGATGACGCTTGCAGCTTAAATAAAATGAACAGTGAAAGTGACAACATAATATTTTACGATAAGTAAAAAGTACACCTAGAAAAAAGTACTGAAACAAGATTACATATATGGGAGATTTTTCTTACATCAAATTTGCTGTTAAAAGATCTGTTGTTGCCCTTGTTGGTTGCGTTAAAAGAGTTGATGGAAATGGGTAAGAGTTATCAGTTTTGAGAGGAGTGAATCAACATGCAACATTTATTTAACCCGGAAAAGAAGACAAATTATACATAGATTCAAATGACATTTCGTTAAATCTTAAGCAGAGCAAAGCTTTGAACGTTCTTTAGGTTTGATATTTGATTCTGAACAATTGGATATGCATACAAGAAGTTGAATTGTTACAGAAAATAATTCTAACAGTTTCATTTTTATATTTCTGGAAAGGTAATAGAATAACGTAAACAAGCTATACTTAAATATTTCTTCACAAAAGAATCTTCTTCATTAAGTAAATAAATACAGTTTTGCAATCTATCAAAGCTTTAATACAATTTTGCATCAAAAATATCAAAATAACAATTATTTTTTATGAGCATATGTGCTCAGAATTGCAGGTAAAAATGCAAAATTATATAAAAGGCTTATATATACTTACCTCGTCATGCTTTTGGCAATAACATATTAAGACATAGGAAAATAATAAAAATTTGACAGTGAAACTGAAATAAGAAGAAAACATTTTTATAAATAATCAGATACAATTTTCGTCATCACATTGTGTCTAAAAAGTTGTGGTGGTTGTTTGGTTCATTTGTTGGTTGAGATATATTTCAATGATTTTAAGATAAAGTATCGACTTAGCTTGTAGCTTACTGAATTCTGAATGTGCTGCAAGCTTGTAGCTTACTTTCTCGAAAAATCGCATTTTGATTCGCTCCCCGAATTCCGATTAAATTTGACAATTTTATCATTTTATTTCATTTTATTTTACTCTTTCAATAGCCTAATTATCTTTTTAAAAATTAGTTTATATTGAACAAATGGAACTAAAATATAAAAGCTTGTAGTTAGTTTTTATTTTAGTTATTTTAGCGACTCAAACTTAATTTTATTTAAAAAACTAAACAAAAAAAATTTGTGTAAAAAAAAATATGTTTTCTTCCATTTTTATTTATTTATTTATTCTTATTCGACTTATTAAATTTAATTTATATGTGTGAAGTAAAATAAGATGAGATGAAATAAAAATAAGAATAAATCTAATTTACACAAAGTAGAAAAACACCTACAGATAATTTTAAATCCCTATTAATTTTTATAAGTTATACTGTTAGTTTCTTACGGTTAATGATAACCAATGTTATGCTTAATGATTTGATTCTCGATTTAATGAGTGTGACTTACATTAGTTTTCTCGTTTACGACACATAAATAGTTCCAAAAGTTACTAGATAACAATGTAGTTAGGTTTTTTAGGTAACGTCAAAATTAGACAGATGTCTGAGAAGTAAATTTGGTTGAAAATTCATTTCCGAATAAGTATCTAAAAAGGAGAAGTTTCTGCATTAATAATCTGTTTACTGATAATCTGCATTAAAAAAATCTGTTTACTGAGCATTAAAAAAAAAATTTCTTAACAAAACTATTTAATAATATTTATTTTAAAATATTTTCACACGCACTTTGAAAGAAAAGTAAATAAATACTTTATTATATCTTAATAATATTTTTTTAAAAAAAATTTCTTTTCAATGGAATGGATTATCAGTAAATTTAAGAAAAAGGAGACGGTATATTTTCTCGCAGAAATTTTAAAAATAATTTTTAAATTTTTTATTTATTATTAAATTTGTTCAAAGAACGTATTTTTCATAATATATTTAAAAAATATTTTTTTCTGGAAACTGTTTTCAAATTGTTTAAAATAAATGAATTTAATAAACAGCTTTCAAAACTACTTGCTAAACAGAACTATAAAACTATATTGCTTAAAAAAAGAGGAAATATATTCTTTCGCTGCTGTTATTTTCTTTCTTACACACTAATTTTTTTATTTGCAATGAAACAAAAGATTTTATTCATTTAGCTTTTAATAACGTGTTTGCATACAAATATTCTTTTTTTAAAAAGCAATAAGAATAACTATTTGAAAAAAAATATTCTTATTAAAAGATCCGAGTAAAAATTAAAAACAAAATATTTACTTGTGTTTTATAATATTTTTAAAAGATTAAATTCTACCTTTTTGATTTTTACAACATCATCTATTTCACTGATTACTTAAAAAAAAAATTAAATGAGAATAATAAATTGTAATGTAATAAAACTATTTTCGGAGAAGCTTTTTAAAGTAAAAAAACGCTTGCTTAATAAGCTTTTTTTTCTTCTTTTTAATTTCAATAAAGTCAATTATAATAAGTCAATTTCCTATAATATTCAGATTTATATAAAGTCAATTTCAATAAAGTCTTTTTAATTTCATTAAAGAGAATTTCAAGTTTTATCTTCTTCTATATTTGTTGGGATTTAGAAAATTAGATTCAGTGTCATTAAAAATACAAAAATATTAACTCTTTTGTAAAAAATACTTTTTTTAAAAATTACCGTTACATTCATGTAAACATTTTTTATTATAAAATGAATTCACAGATGGAAATATTTCAATTTATTTGATTTAATTGTATAAGTTCTTAAATTAAGATTTAACAAAAGTAGGATTTAAATTCTTCAAAAAAAATAGTATTATAATTCTTACAATAAAATGTCTATGTGAATGAATGAAAATTTTTAACACAACTATAGAATTTTCAATGTAACAAAAAAATAAAAATTATCGAATTTCAGAATTTTTTTCCCTTTAGACGGTTTAGTGTGCATAGTATATATTTAGTGAATAATTTATTAGTATATATAGGTTATATCCAGCATAATAAATAAATTTCATTCATGAAGAATAGTCTATCGCAAATCTAGGTTAATAACATTGAATCAAATATAAACTTAAGTTTTCTTATCGTATCACGATTAATTAATACCTCAATCAAAAGAGTTTTTCACTATTTCAAGATCGAGTGCAATTGGTCCTTTTTCGGTTATGTTAATGTAGAACATACACTACTCAAATTTGAGGATTATTTTGTAACTACTTTTTGCTGTAGCTTAAAAATATTCAATTAAATGGAACAAAATTTTTAATTAATTACCAGATAATAACTTTAAAATTGAAGAAAAAATCCGTTAAAAATTGAGCAAGGCATGAGCGTATTTTTTCATGTACTATTTAAGTATTTTTTGATATGCGCGGAAAAAACTAAAAAGAAAACTTTTTTTTCAGAATTTTGTATTTGGCAGCTGGTAAAAGAAAGACCGATTTGAATGTCTTCGAGAAATTATATTGCAAATTTAGGAAGAAAAAAAAAAATATTCTGCTCAGGTGAGAAAAAACTACTTTAAAAACGTATGTATTCCTCAATTTTAAACGATTTCTTTTTCTTCAAATTTGAAAATGCTTTTTTTTATGCTTGTTGTTGATTAAAAAATGCTCCTAAAACTTTTATTTTATTGAATATTTTTGAAGTTTTAGAGGAAAAAAACGTAGGACAAGAATTTTTTTTTTTATAAAAGTGTCCATTATATTCATAAATATGTAAGCTACGCCTTCGAAATTTTATGCAATTCTTACAAATAATAACTGAAGTATAAGTTGATTCTTACATTTTCTGGCGTAAGATGTTATAATATTTGTTTTCATTCGTAATTTATTGTCGCCCCCTCAAATCACCACTGAAGATTATAAAAAATTTTTCACTCTTGAAAGTTATAAAATAATCCTCTAGGTATTTTTTGAGAAATTCAACAACAAAAAAACAGTTAAATACTGAAAGTGTCTTATTTATTATAGCACTGTAGTGTATATTTAAATTTCCTTCGTTTTATTTCATTGTTGTTTTGTTTGTTATAAAATGTTATGGGCTTTGATTAATACAACTGTTCCATCTATATTTTAGAAACATTCAAAAAGAATTTTTTTCGTAAACGCCAATCTTCGCCAGTTTTAAAATTTTTGTCAAAAGTTAAATATTTGAGAAGGTGATTAAAATTCATAAAAGATTATCCTGATTCATCACAGTAGAATTAAATAATTAACTTGCAATTTTATTATTGCAAGTGAAAAACGATATGGAACGAAAAGCGAACACTTTTAAAATGTGTTAAAAAGGAATTGCTTTTAAATATTTTTTTTTTTTTTACATTTACTGAAATTGATGATTTGTCAACATTTAATAATTATATTTTTTAAAATGTTACTTTAAGACTACTTATGTGTAGTTTTTCTACATTGTCAAGAATTCTAAAAAATAAAAATTTCGCTCTCACAATTATGGAACAACCTACGTACATTTAAATTGCGTTATAAATTGATATTAAAAAATGAGCAAAGAAAAGTGTGTTGTTCCTCGTCCTGTTTAGTTTCCAGCATGTGACTGCATTAAATCACAATAATTTATTTACTAGTTTTGTTGTCACTAAATAAATGTTAATAATTAACACACTAAAAAAATTTCAAAAATTCCATATTTAATTTACTATATGTTTTATAAAATGCTGTGAGCAAAGATGATTTAAAAATATTACGAAATAACTCTAGAATATGGATTTTTTAATTACAATAAATAAATTTTTAAAAATAGTCACACTGAAAAAAAAAAGCCGTCTTCAGAAATTCCGAATTTAATAAACTTCTTGTTTTGTGAAATCATAACATTTTGTAAATAGTAAATACTGTTTTTAGTAATCACACTAAAATTCTGTCGAAAAAGTTCCTTATTTCATATTTTATAAAATGGTGTGTACAAAAATATTTAGAAATTACTCCAGAATATGACGAAATGGCGCCAATGCCATTTGACTGTCGCACCGTGACTCTCAACCCCTATGAAAAGAAAGATTATTTTAACCCTAGTAACATTTTTACATTGGCCGCAGTTGGACTCAAAATTGGCAAATATGGGTCCCATAAGAACATGCACCATGGGACCTATATTGGGATGTCTAGATTTTTAAATATTGGTCCTAGAATGACTTTCAATATTGGAACAAGAATCATTTCTATCTAGGACGAATATTGAAAAATCCAGACACCCCGATGTTTACCCAACATTATAAATCTATAAAGGACCTACATAGAAAATGATATTGGTTTATTATTGAAAGTCATTCTAGGACCAATATTGAAAAATCTAGATATCCCAATGTTTACCCAACATTATAAGTCTATAAAGGTCCTACATAGAAAATGATATTGGTCCATTATTGAAAGCCATTCTAGGACCAATATTACAAAATACAGACACCCCAATATTTGCTTGTAGATTGCTCTTTTAGGCACGCATGTTCAGATCGCACCCATGTGGGGCAAGACTAAAGGACCCCGTTGAGTCTGATATAGACTTAGTAGCAACTGCACGAGGGGGTCAATGTCGCAATCACAAATTGCAAATAAATTGTTCACTGTGTTTCATTTATCAAAGTACGCGATTTCCTATCGAGGTGGTCGTTTCGGTCAAGACACGCGCGTTCAGATCACGTAAGAAAGGTACCTATGTAGAGTGTTTGTTGAAACAAGCCTGCCTGCGAGCAGCCTTTATGGGGCTAAGTTACCGACAATATCAATCTTCATGTGTTAGGAGGTAACTCAAGATAGAATCAAGTTAACATATCTTATATACTAGGGAACTGGAATTTATAAATTGTAGTAGAAGTTAAGCTACAAGCTCTATATCGTAAGTCTACAAGAGTCCTGTATAGAAATTAATATTGGTCCTACTTTCAAAACCATTCAAGGACCAATATTGAAAGATTTAGACACCCCAATTGCAGCCCTATATTGTAAACCTACAAAGGTCCTATATAAAAATAAGTATTTGGCTAGAATATAAAGCCATTCTAATACCTATTATTACAGTAGGGGAGAGTGGGGTCAATTGTAACACTTTTTACTTAACTATTTTTAGCTAACAAAAAATCCAATATATTATTAGTATTAATTGACAGACGAGTAAAGTAGACTATCCTCTACTAGAAGAAAATAATAAAAACCTTATTTTAAATGTTATTATATTAGTTATTAACAATTTTTGACAGTCGTGCACTTGTTACAATTGTCCCCACTTACGGGGTCAATTGTAACAGTTCATAAATTCAACTAAAACATAGTTAATTATACATATTATCATAGTTGAGATATATTTTTTTATTGATCAAAATAGTAGTGATATTTTAGGAGTAAAAATAATAATGAGCAGAGACCTAATGGGTTAAACTTTTAACTTTCAGGGGTTAAAAATTTCAATTTATGCTGTGAAAGGTGACAAATAAAATAATGCACATGCAACATAATATAAATGATATAGGAAACTATTGGTGGTTCTTAAAGAGTTAAGTAATGGTTTGTAAACATAAGAAATGGGGCCTAAGGGGTTAAACAATTGCAATTGAAATTATGAATTTTATTTTCAGCTGTTTCAATCGTCCCTTTACTTATTGTTACAATCGTCCTCAAGGCGCCATTTCAGCTTCATTTGTTAAAAACAATGCTAGTTAATTAACAAAGCTAATAATTTTTTTATTGAAATGTTAATTAAGGTGTCCACTTACATATTCGGTTAATAATTTTTATTTGTTTAAACAAAGTTACTTTGTTACAATATAATATTCTAATACCAAAAAAAGTACTTACGTAGCGTGAAAATATCTTTTGTGATCTAACTCTTTCAAAATTACATAAAAATGGTTGCCAGCAGGTGTGTACATGTAGATTTATTAAATACACCTTGTGCGCCACCTAGGAACCAAATCTAGAACCCGACACTCGAAATTTTTGCTCTGTTACAATCGTACCCTGTTACAATTGACCCCACTCTCCCCTACTTATGCACCTCAATCTCGGCCCGATACCGAAAGCCATTCTAAGACCATTGTCTAGAAATGTATAGGACCATTATAGACTTGTAATTAAGGACCAATTTCGAATTTACACCAATTGAGCTTGGAAAGACTTAAAATATTTTAATAATATCCATTTCTGTATCTAGTTCTTTAATATGTGATTTACAATACAAACAAATCTACCTATAACAGATTTCTCTTTTTTGCTCATACGACATTTTTGTTCGTTTTACAATAGTCAAAGTACAATATAAACATTCACCTTTTGAAAAAAAAAATATTTTTTCTTTATTTGTCTATTAAACTTCTGATAGTTCATACAAAATTTTGGTAAAAGTGTACAGGATTGAAAGAAAATTTTTGTTTAGAATATTTATTATAAAGTAAGAAAACCACTGCGTAAATGCTTTGTCTTAAAACTCTCAGCTGACCCAACTCTCTTGAAAATTAATTAATAGAACAGTTAAACACACATATTTTAAAAATGAAAAATTGTTTTTATCCATTATATGTCTTTTGGGGGTAATACGGTGCGATTTCGCGTAGAAAATTAAACGATATAAGGAGCCTCATTCTTAATATTGCAGGATGTTAAAAATAGATTGAGAAAAGCGTTTATTATTTACTTTTTAGATTTTATTTAACAACTATAAAATATCGGGTTAATCGGCTAATTTTAAATAGGGTCTACATTGGATGAATGACGTCTTTAAAATATCGGGTGAATCGTACAATTCAATATACGGCCTGAGTAACGGCTATAAAATATCGGGCCAATCGGATAATTTTCAGTAGGGTTTATATTGGCTAAATAACGGCTATAAAACATCGGTTGAGTCGGACACTTCTATACATCGAACCGACATAGGCTGAATAACGGCTAAAAAATATCGGGTGAACTTAACAAATCTGCATATAGGGCCGATATTGGCGAAATAAGGGCAATAAAGTATCAGATCAATTGGACAATTCTGTATAGGGTAAACTTTGGCGGAAGAGTGGCTATGAAATTTCGGGTGAAATGAACAATTCTATTTATGGCCTATATTGGCTAAGTATCGGCTGTAAAATATCGGGTGAACTTATCAAATCTGTATAGGGCCGATATTGGGTAAATAAGGGAAATAAAATATCGGGTGAATCGAACATTTCTATATCGGTCAAATGTTGGCCCTTTAAAACCCAAGACCCATTGTTGACACAAGATTGGTGAATGTTGGCCCAATGAGTTCCCAAGTTATTTTGTTGCTAGGGAAGTACCATGGATTAGCGTTGACGCTCAAACCTGTGACCGTAGAGGGTAGGGAGGGGGTAACTTCTAGTGATGAATATCTGTGCGTTTGGATAGGATGTTCTTGTGACATTGCATCCTAGTGATGAAAACAGTTATGAATGAACTAATACTTTATAAAATTGACAAAACAATACTATTTTGATATAAATATAACTTAAATGAACACAATTCAACCATTAAATAATTTAAAAAGATAATTAAAATTTATGACAAATATCACTATTAGGATGTATTTTAAAACTTATCATAGTGGTACCATCTGGGGGCAAATTATGTTTTAAGCAGTTAATTATAGTAAGTATTTGATAAAAAGTAGCAATAATTGAGGCAATAAGTGAACAAATTCAATTGGAAAAAAACGAATCTTTAAAAGTACTTATAAAATACATAAATGAAATAAAATGTAATAAATTTGAATTCATTACAAGATATAGGGATGAGATCTTGGAGCCCATGTTCGCTTTTTCAGGCGTGCAGTTGGCCCTGAGTTCAATTTAATGACGATAACGCGAGGCCACATAGAGCTCAGCTGGTTGACGAATTTCTAAAGAATGAGGATATTTGCAGGATGGATAGGCCAACCAAATCTCCAGACCTCCACCCTATAGAGCATGTCTCGGACGCTATGGGGAGGGCAAGCGCAACTCGCTACCCTCCTCCGAGCACCATCCAGGGAATAAAAACAGCGAGCGGAACCAATTGCTGCAGGAAATGATAAACTGCCTTGAAATCGCGCTGCAAGGCCTGCGTATCTGTAAAAGGGGACCATACCCTTATAAACCCATTTTTTTTTTATTCCGCAACCGCTGTTTCATACCTTCCGACTCCAACGAGTGTTACGCACGATTATCCGTGTGTATTACAATTCGTTTTGTATGTTATCAATGTATGCACGTACCAAATTTCATTAAAATCTGTCCAATAGTTCTAGAGATACTCGACCAAGTCTGCAAATTTTCTTAATTTCTTACACCAGGGAATTTAATGAAGGGGGCCTCCCTGATTGAGAGTGGTATTGTCTGTGTACCTTGGAGGTAGCAAGTTCGAATCTCTGGGAACATTTTAGTCCTATCTTTCTGCGTGTAATCTGTCCTTCCGCTTAACTGCCTCAATTGAGCACGCAAGTCTGGGTGATGCGCCTATAAACTAAATAAATCGAACTTATCGCAGGAGACTTGTTTTCCCTATACAAACAAGTCGATGCGCATCGTTTCTTTTTTTTTTCTTTATTTGAATCATTTTAAGCTTATAACCCTGTCTGAAAACTTCCCATTTGTTTGTATATCTAATTTGTTTGTTTGTATAATAAAATATAAATAAGCAAATAAAATGAAGAACTGATAAAAAATAATTGGTTTTATAGTTGAAATTTTAAAAAAAAAAATTCACAATTGCCTTTAATTTTTATAGAAATTTCCCTTTTTTTTGGGAGGGGGGATCTCGGTGATTGCCATAATTTATTATAAAGAATATTCAGCATAACTTATTGACGTAATGTGGTTCGCATTCGTATGTCACTCATGTGCCATCAATGATACGAGATTCGGCATGGCTTTTTTTTAATTTTTTAATTTTCTGAAAACAATCGTTTTAAACTTACACTCCTTATATTTTATCATACTTTTATTCATTATTTATTCATTTTGTTTATTTTTGTTATTATTTACCTTTTCTACCAATTTGCGTGGAACTTTATATTTTTTGTCTTGGTACGAGTTCGAAGAATTCCAATTTTTAAACAGATTGTTCATTCATCTAAATGATTTATAATTTTTTAGAAGGGAATTTTTTTTTATTAAAAAATCAAATTTAATTTTTTTTTAGAAATTTTGATGTTGAAAAAAAGTTTTCTACTTCACTCTTAAAACAGTAATTACTACAGAATATTTTAAAATTTTTATTCTTTTTTGGAATTTTTATTTTAAAAAAAATACCCCTTTCAACTCAAACCTCGACACTCAATAATTTTTAAAAAAAATTACTTCATTAATGATTTTTAAAAAAAGAAAATGCTGATTTTAAAATAAATGCCTTCCACTGCCACGAACCATCCATCAAATTTTTAACGTTTTTTTTTTTAAATCGGTTTTATGATTATTTTCCGATTTAAAAAAAATTTTAAAGTTTTTTTTTAAATCTTTTTTTTAGAAAATGTTTTCAAACGCCTTCTCTAATTTTTAATCTATTTCGAAAATATTATCATTTTTATTAAAGTGGAGCACATTTAAATTTTCTTTCGGCAATCAAACTTATTTTGGTATTCTTATTCTCAACTTCTCCAATGTTGATTCGCCAGGATTTTACTAGTTTTTCGCTTAAGTATTTATTTGTCCCTACACGTAATTTGCAGATTTATTATAAGAGTGGTTGTTAAGAAGCAACCTCTTTAAAAGAAAAATCATTTTTTGGTTCAAAATGTTTTAAGTTTACCATTAAAATCGGTTTTTAATCCTATCACCTGCCGGAAGTAAAGTAAGTATGCACGAAATTTTAATAACATTTTTACTTTTCCCTTGTTTAAATATTAATTTCCTATCCAGTATGTGTAGACAATTTTGATTCTATGTTTAAAGAATAATAAAATACAATGTATTTTTTTTTTAAAAAACTTATATTAAGTGTGTTAAACTATCCCATTAAATATAAAATTTATTTTTGAAACATTTTTTTTTTTTTCAGACGCATTACCAAATGTCTGACAGAAATGTGGTTTTTGAGGCTAAATTCTTGTGAACAAATATTTTTTTTCTCATGAAAATAAGCTTCAAAATTTTTATTTTCATTTTCATATTTTAAGTAGATTTTTATAAAAATGCATTTAAATTTTCGGTAACATTGATCCAAAATATGAACCTATAATTCCCTAAATCAATCGCTTTTTTCAAATGCATTTATATTGCAACCCCCCCCCCATGGTTTGCCATTGTAGACCAGAGATGGCGATCCTATGGCTCGGTGTTTCAAGGCAGATATTTCGATGACATGCGAAGTACATATAAAATTACTTTTATTCTTTAAATTCACGGAAACAAATATTTCATACTAACTCTTTCTAGGACCTAAAGATAACTAGTGACTTCCCCAATATGGAAGCTCGTGTAATAAAAGAGACTAACTTGTTCTTGGGAATGAAGCGAGTGCGATAAGTTTTAATGGAAAAACTCAAACAATTGCAAATTAAAAAAAAAAAAAAACTCTATAATAATTTTACACAATGTTTGAGTCCTTATAGTTTTTTTTTATCAATGAATTCAATACAATTAGACTGTAATAAATCACCTTTCATCCTATTTGAATCAATCTTGTGTGTTAATAAAGACAACAAGATACGACCCAGATAATAAATGACATATGGTAGATGAGGTTCAGCGACAGGTGGCGCACTCAATAAGATTAAATGTCGGAAAATTTTGAATGAAATAGTGTGTGTTGTATGTGTTTATAATGTAATGTAATTTGAAAAGCAAAAACATTTTAGTACTGAACAGAACTTTTAAACAAAAAATAAAGACAACTATTAATGACTTTTAAATTCTATTGTTATACCTTCTATAAAAAAAATTAAAGCGATTCAGTATGATTACCATAATTTCATTTCATTACGTATTATAAAGGCGCTTTAAGATACTTCACTGTGTTGTTGTTCATTTTATAGTTTATATTTTAACCGCCATTGAACAGCCGACCCAATTTTTGGGTTTAACCCAATCCGGAAGACAAGGGAACTCCTGTACCAAGTATTGGGAGAAACTTATCTTAGTGGAGGACTTTTCGATGGAACCAACCCGCATTTGCGTTACATGGAGAGCAAGACCACGAGAATCATCCACGGTTAGCCTGACGCCAAAGGGACTCTAACCCATGATCCGTCTACCACTAAGGATATTTCTCGTCAGCACTGTGGTCGGTGCAAGCCGCATGAGGATTTCGTATCGACCAGCCATCGCTGGGATTCGAACACCTCGTTGGAAGGCAGACGCTCTATCCCCTGAGCCATTGCCAATCGTGTTGTCGTTCATTACACATTTTCCCTTTACTTATTAACCATTTATTTTCCATTCATCTTTTTGATTCAATATGAAAGTGTTTTGCAATACTTTATCCGCTTTTTTTTCAGGTTATCCATGGGTACGAGTTAATCCAGGGGTTTAACACGAAGCGGTAAATCTCCAGTCATATTCCGAAGTTTTCCTGGGCGAATCCGACTTACAGAGATTACTGTCCGATTTTGAGGAGTCAGAGGAAGTGGATCATTTCTTTTGAAGCTGAAAGTCTCGAAATTTTGAGAAATAATAACTTAGAAGAGGTTGATTATGATAAAAAAAAAAATTTCGCGACAGATATCGCTTCTTCTATTGAAAAATAAAAAAGACTTAAGAAGTCTTAAGCAAGGAAGAATCTCTAAGAAAGAATAAAATAAAATAATTAAATCGAAATTTATCTGCTGTTCGTTTTTATTCGCTTAGTAATCATAAAATAAATTTTAGGGATACTCAAAAAATGTGCCAACGTTCTGGCAATCCATATTATATTTTTGTGCATTTTATTTCACAAATTAATTTAAAATATCAAATTATATTTATAAAATATCAAATTATGTATATAAAATATCAAATTATATATATAAAATATAAATTGTTAGAAAGTGAGGAAAAAAACTACTAGTATAAAATATTTGTACTGCATAGTGTAAAATATTGTGTTTGCAAATGCTAAAGATTTATTCATTTAGTGTCTTTTGTTTCATTTTTAAAAATGAATTTCTTTTTTTCACTGTATTTATGTTAGAAAAAAATTAAAAAGGTGTAACATTATTTAAAAAATGAAACAAAATATGAATGCATAATAGTTTTATTGTAATAAAACTTCATTTTATAATTATACATTTTAACTTCTTAATTTCCAATAATTTAAATAAATTTGTATTTTTTATTATAAATTATCACTATAAATAAATGAATTTATTTGCTTTAGAATAAATATAATCCAATATATCCTGCAAATTTTTTTTAAAAAAAATCTGCAATATTAAAATGAGAACAAACCATTGCATGAAAGTTATACTTTGAAAATAAAGTAAAATAATTTTGATAAGTAAATATTTAAATAAATTTAAAAATGGAGAAAATTGTTTTGTTTTTGTCAGACTAAAAATATTTCAAAAGACGCTGGAAAAGAATTTTCAGTATCGATAGAAGTTTATGAAGAAAGAGAGAGAGAGAGTGATTCTCATATTCGGTCTTTCAAAAGCAGAATTTCTCCTTCTATAGTAGATCTGAAAAACGCAGCTTTTTTAAATTTCAATTTTCTTTTCTTCTTTTAGTTGTCTAGCCCTTAATTTATGGAAAATCCTCACAATAACGAAATTTTTTTTGCAGCATTTAATATATATATATATATATATATATATATATATATATATATATATATATATATATATATATATATATATATATATATATATATATATATATAGAGAGAGAGAGAGAGAGAGAGAGAGAGAGAGAGAGATTGTATTGTGCAGAAATCCAGTTAAAATGTGAGCAAAAAGTGGTCGATTGACAATAAATTCAATTTATATCAATTAAAATGGCAATAAATGAAATTCTGCCAGTAAAAAGTTGGATTGAAACTCACGCAACATCAATTTATCAAAAATATTGTCTTTTAGCAATTCACAGAAAAAAAGTCGATTGCTATAACGATATCGGCCAATGACTGAAGCTTTCCTGCCTCCACCGTATTTGCTATGATATCTGTTTTACTTTTTTTTTTTTTAACGCGAACGTTCTTCTTTGACAGAGTTTTGCTTCTGCATGTCTTTATTTTGTATACAAAGTCACATGGTTTTACCTTGTCCAGATTTTATTACACTTCTTGGAAGATTAAACCTCGAGTTGGAAAAAATCTTCGTTTAATAAGATGACTGAAGAACTCTCGTGGTTAATGGGTTTATAAGAAATGGCATCGATGCCAGCTTTCTGCATAGGGCTTCGAACCCCAGTTGAAATACTGGTAAGCGAAAGTTCTACCCACTACACCGAACGGACTGCTACTTACCAATGAAATAAATAACAGTACATTAAAATAGTTGAAAGAAAATTCCATTAAAGAAAATCGGTATTTTTTGTAATTCTCCAAATGGGAATCTTGGTTGAATGCCGTTTGAACAAGTAATTACGTATGTTAACTTTCTTTATTATTTGCAAACACTTTTAAAATTGTAGGAATATGTCTCCTGTTCAAGTCTTGAGACTGTAATTGTATTTTTTTAGATATTAAGGAAAAAACTCTTTAGATAGACTCTTCTTTGACATTTTGTCTTTTAATCCAGAAAAAGCGACTTCCTAAAAGCATTCCCACAACAATCTTTAGTGCGAGTCACGGAGGTTAAGGCTACAATGTCGTGACCAAAGTTGACAATGTAGTCAGCATTGCGCAGCGGCCGCCTTTACTCTTTATAGAAGCTGGTATCTATCGATCTTGATCTGAGTTTCATGAGCTTCCAGCCACAGCTAGGGATGACAGTCCTTCGGGAATCACAACTCAAGTCATGCATTTGAATTACTAATCCGACTCATAGCTGAAATGAATTTTCGAAGTTAAATTTTTAAACTTATTTTTTTTTCTTCATAAAAATAATATATTTAAGAATTGTATATAGTCATGTGTTCAAATTACTTTAAAAGAAGCTTATATTTTCTTTCTTAGCTGGCAATACATATTAACTTCTATTATGGCCGAAGTTTTTCACGTTTATTACATACTTTTTTGTATAATAATAAGTTTTGTAATTATAAAACAATAAGAAGTCTTTATGAAGTTTTTATTTAAATAATTTCAATTTTTCAAACACTTTTAAATATCCCACCCCACTTGAAAATATCAATTTGATATAACCTAAAAAAAATCTGATAATCAAAAAATTTTTCAAAATGTGTGAAAAACCCGAATAGGATGACCCTCCTATGTTCCGCTTTAAAAACAGAGATAGCATTCAGATAAAAGACTTTCATATGAAAAAGAAAACATTACTTTTAAAATAAATTGAATAATGGATTTTACAGTTCGAATTCGAAGACATTCTGCCCTAAACATTTGAAACTTATAAATATATTTTATTATTATTCTCGTTTGTTCTTTGGATTTACCTGATTATCAGGTATGAAAAGAATGACTAGCGGATTTGCAGACGATAATTTTTTTAACTGCTCTAAATTCTGATTATAGAAATGTCACTTCGATCCTCCCTCTCAATGTCAATCAATAAATGCCAAATATGTTTTTCTATTGTCTAATGTGGCGGTTACGGCAACACACTATCTGTAAATAATGAAAACTTTCACAAATCGCGATATCTAAAATTCTTATTAAACTTGATAAATGAATGGTTTACTATTTTTTATAAAGAATTATGTAAACTAATTTTTTATAAAATTATTTACACCCAAAACATGCAAAATAATGAAAATTAATTACGTAAGTTTGTCAGGTTTATGAATATATATTTAAAAATTAGCTCATTTCCTTATTTTTCATTGGATTGAATTTTGAAAAAGTCGTATTTTTAAAGTTAGATTTCTCAAGAACTATTCGACTGATTTTTCCCCAAATGTTGTATTTTGACATTTAAAATAGCATTCTTTAAAGTGATGTAAAAATTTGTTTACCTTACAATTCAAAATTTAGACTATTATTGAATAAAATAATAAAAAATTTACTGAAAGTTATATTTTGTATGGAACTATTCTACAAATGTTATGATTATGTGCAAATTTTTTCAATTCGTTTTAAGAAGTTTTCGAGATTTCCTGAAATACGTAAAAAGTAAACTTAACATTAAGGGGTCCAAAATTTGGACCACTCTCTTCACCAAACTATTGGGACTATATTTCTCAGTTAGCAGCTATATCCTTTATATTTGAGGGTCAGATATCCGAATTCGTAGAAAAAGATGGTGTTTATTCGGAGAAAGTACGTTTTTATGTCTGATTACGAAACATAAACTATCGTCTGTGCTAATTAGTTAGCATTTGAGGTCACCCCTCGGACTATTAAGATTAATTCCTAGAACATAAAGACCCGATCATTAGATCAAAAATTATTTAAAGGGGTTCGTCAGCCTGATGTAGATTCTTGTTCCTCAAAACATCCACAATCCGAAAAATATGGCCCCAACAAGTATAGAGCAGTAATTTGCCATCTCAAAGAAGTTGCTTAGTTCTCAAGAATTATTCGAACGATAAATTATGAATTTCGCCATTTATTAAGATGGACGTTAGTCTAATTTACAATGCGAAATTTTTTGTTAGCACTTATACGCTCAGTAATAAAATAACTCATTATAATGAAATAATTAAAAAAAAATTTTAATAAACGGCTACTTTTTTATAAGTCTGCACAAAAAAGTAATTAGCGAAATAAAGCGTATAAAAATTGAGTTTATATAGTTTTGGCTAATTTTTCAGGTATTTTGTTCAGATTACATAAAGTTTATCTCAAAGTGTGAAAAATTAGCCGAAACTACATAAACTCAATTTTTATACGCAATATTTCACAAATTACTTTTTCGTGCAGACTCATATAAAAGTTGATGTTTTTTTAAAAATAATTAAATAATTTAAGTTGCATTTTATCCCGCTTTAAAAACTCGACTCTCAAAAAATGAGCACGTGGTTTCAGATAACTTAAGAAATACTGATTTGGGGAGGTGGCCATGCTTTACACAATGATCATTTAGCTTGTAAAAAGTAATTAAATATTAAAAAACATGCAATAAAATCTTAACCCTGAATTGTTAACGATTTCATTTGGAACAATGACTAATGTTAAACTTATACGAAAAAAATAATTTTTCAAACATCTCTCCCAAACGGAAAAATCAAAACTATTAACCGATTTTTCAAATTTGGGACTCCGATGTCCAAATTTCCTATCACCAACGGTTCTAGAGTTAATAACGTTCCGTGACAGGGATTGTCAAAATATTGAGCAAATAAAAGGAAAAGTTGATAAGAAATTTTTACACGGAATTATTTTTGTATAAACAAATTTTATAATTGTCCGCAGAAATTTTTTCATCTGTATCTTTATAAAAGTAAAACGAAGGGGCTAAAACCTTCGACCTACCTGGGATCATATACAGTAAAATTTCATCATAACGACAAAAGCAATGAGGACTGTCGCTATAATAAGCTTTCTTTTATAATGAACTGATTTAATCATAAAAGATCTAAAATATGAAATAGACTTGTTACTGTGAATGATCGAAATGGGTGGTTGTTGACTTCTGCCGGTGAATGTTGACAATTGCTTTGGTTAATGTCCGAAATATAAATTACGTCTAGTTAAGTGCCACTGCCCGGTATTCCCTATATCAGGGCTGTCCAACTGCAAAGAGACCACGGGCCAGAATTCCGGTCACTGATCACCTGGAGGGCCGCAGTGTGAAAAAGTTGAACAATAACCTCTTATACAATAACAATTAATAGTTGAATTATTAATTATAAAACAATGGAACAGAAGGATTATAAAACAATTTGCTTACATTTTAAGGGAAAAACTGAGGCCGATAAGCCTGCATAAGAAGTTGGCGGTCCGCACAGTATGTGTTGGAGGTCCGCATGCGGCCCGCGGGCCGCCAGTTGGACAGCCCTGCCCTATATCAATGTTTTTCAAGCTCAAGGGTCATTGTCCGATATGCATTTAACCGGTACTCCGAACACTAATGTTTCTCCTAATCTGTCCTCAGCAGATATTAAAATATCGAATAAATATAATAATATGAACGAATAAATCAATATCGAATCGGATATGACAAATATTTCGGATATTCACCAAAGTGATATTGTTGACGTTCACCGGTGAAAGTCTCTTGATTTCGGTCTTTCACGGTAACAGACTCATTTATTTTTACTCTGAACAACTATTTTGTTTAGAACATAGATCTGTAGTCTGTCTACGGTAAGAACTCCCCCCGCTACAAAGTCTGAGGCCATCTGCTGCTATCGAAACAAGAATAGTGCATTTCAGGGAAAGTAGCTTCTCTTCAGACTCAATAGACAGAAGAAAAAGATGCAGTTTCTCTCGTCGACCCAAATTACTGCCCTAAACAATGACAACACACCCCTGCTTTAAATAGTTAAACCACGTTACCATAGTCACCGCCACGGGTTCAGACGAATGACTAGAGGAGTTCTTACTTTAGACAAACTATAGAGAAGAGTGCTTGTAGACTGGACTGTGAGTTTTTGAAAGATGCAAGGAGGAAGAAAAAAAAATTAAATGAAGGTCAATGGCTTCTGACATTACACTGAATATTGGGTTCAGCGGTAAAGGTGTCGAGAAGAGAAATGAAGTAACATTGCATGCATGTGATCAACTTTTTAAGTGCGCGACAAGATTCTTAAAAGTGGCAGAAGAATTTTTATTTTGTAAGGAATATGAAAAGTTGGCCGGTGGTCGCCAACACGTAACGTGATGAACATAAAAGTTTGAACATTAAAATAGTTTTTCGTTTTTTCAGCATTGATACCTGAAATAAATAAAAATATATTTTCATTTTTCTTTTTCGCTCCTCCTTTTTTACACTCCCTTTTTTAAACGTACATTTATTGATTCGTTAATATTAGCTTTTTGACGGCCGTGTAATGCGCCATACACGTTGCAGCTTCGATTTTTTTCTGTATTTAATGAGGTCTATTTTAAGAGTCTAGAATCCACGTCCATCGTTGAAAAAGGATCTTTAGGCAGAGAAAGTGCTCACCCATCCTAATTAATTAGCAAATTTAAGATTATGTCATTAAAATCAAGTCTTTTGCGTAAGTGGAAATTCGATCAAGAGTGGTTATCCTTATTTAAGAGAGGGGGGAAAGGTAGTCGTTCAATGTGTTTCGTAAAAGCGAATGTTATTCCACTAGTGATTCATCGCCTCAGTTAAGAAATCGTCGAATCCGTTAGTGGTTCGGTGATTCAGTTAAGTTAGTGACTGCTGAGTGAAACTATGGTTCAGTGTAAGTTTTGGTAAGTTAGTAGTTCAGTAAGTTCAGTTAAGTGTGAGTGTCAGTAGTTAAGTGTGGTCAGTTAGTAGTTCAGTTCAATCAGTAAGTTGTGGTCAGTTTGTAATTCAGTGATTTATTTAGTGATTCTATGATACATTAGAGAGATATGGCATAAAGCTTATCTTAAGCAAAGCTACAACTTCGCGACGCTGCCAGGGGTAAGAAAATTTTTGCACATACTCAGTTGTTGTTGTTGTTGTTCATTTACGTCGCACTAGAGCTGTACAATGGGCTATTGGCGACGGTCTGGGAAGCATCCATGAGGATGATCCGAAGACATGCCATCACAATTTTGATCCTCTGCAGATGGGATGGCACGCCCGCTTCGGTAGCTCGACGACCTGCACGCGAAGTCGAGCACTTTACGGTAGAACAGTTTAACGAGGACCAATACAGCACACCCTCGGTCCCTACGCAGGCTGATCCAAGTGGTCACCCACCCGCACACTAACCGTGGCCAGTGATACTTGACTTCGGTGATCTGCTGGGAACCGTGTCTTAACGATCAGTCCACTGTGGGACGCACATACTCAGTGAAACTCAATTTGGGCTAACGTTAGAGTAACGGAGAACCGTAAGCAATTTTCCAATCCAGTGGCCTTTAACGACGCGCTCTCCTGTTAAGCACTTTCTTAAATTAAAGAAAACTTGTTCTTAACTGTTTTTTTTAAGTTAAGGTAACAAATTGTAAACGAAATAAAAGCTTGTATTATAATGGGTACCAACTACAGCCAAGAGGAAAATATCTAAAAAAGTGTTGTTAAAAGTCGCTGGAATGTGAATTAGCGAACCATAACGCTTTGAAAAATATTTCTATTAATTTAGTGATTAGAAAAATTTTTTCATTCAAAGCAAAATACAGGTACTGTTGTTTATTTGTTGAAAATAATATATAGCACATTCATAGTTTTATCTTTCGTATTATGTTTTTAAGAAATCTTGGTTAAAAACGAATTATAACTCTTTAGTCGCCATAGATAATATTTTCCTCTCCTGAAAGCAAATACGAAATGAATTGTTCTCTTTTCTGGATAAGTAGGAATCTTAAGTTATTTATTCTTTATTTGTTGATTTCATGATTCCGTGTGTCATTGGTTTAGTTAGTGATTTATTTGGAATTGCTCCATCGATAGTGTGACTTGGAAATTTGAAAGTGGGATTTAAACTTTAGGACTTGAATCTTTTGAAGTGGAACTTGAATATCGCAATGGGAGATTTGAAGACTTGGATGGAAGGCGTGCTTGGATTTGGAAGACTTTCGACTAAAGTTGGCAATGTGGCACTCGAATTTCGAGACGTGCGACCCTTAATGCAGACATTAGGATTTGTATCTTGAGATGAGCGGCTTAGAAATTGTAATGTAGACATTAGCACTTTGCATTTTGATGTCGAGAGATTTTGAAATTACAATATGAGTCGAGGAATTGGAATGACTAAATGAGGAAATGCTTAATAAAAAATCATATGAAATGTTTATCTTCAAAGAACTCCCACGCGTATATAATGTAAAATGGAAATGTTAGCAAAATGTCTGACTACACTCTACATATAGCATACAAAAAAAAATTAATCTTTGTATCCCATATAAATAAAAACTTCTGTTGAACTTTAAATAGCAGAAAAAAGTTTGTTAAGCTAAATAATACCTTGTCCGATGAACCATATCGTTGGTTCAAAACTAAAACGACACATCTGCAAGCGTATTATGCCTGCAGATGTGTCGTTTAAGGGATACGGAATTGACTCCACGTGCGTGAAATATGCATTGTGTTCCCGCTAAGATATTTTTTCCCCTCTACCAACAAAATGCACGCAAAAACGTAGTACAAAAGTTAAAGATTAGTTAAGATTTTTTTTATTTCTTTTATCAACATTAATAACGCAACAGTTCATCTGGAATCTTGCAGATGAGAGAATATGCTAAAAGAAAACAAATGAACCTTCATTTGTTTGTGATTAAAATCTCAGATCAAGGTCGGACTTCGTCCTCAATATTTCAGAAAACGGTATGGAATGGATATTTTGTTCTAAAAAGGATAGGGTCAATAAATATTTATTAAAATTGGAAGTGAATCGTATTTTTCTAAGTTTAATTAACTAAAGAAGGTCAAGATGATAAAAAAGAAAAATTATCTGTTGTAATGATCGTGTAATTCGTTCAGGTGCCACAATCAGATATTCTATGTTTCGTCATAAAGTGTTGTTTTGGGACATATTACCACTACTGTACTACAATAAGAGGAAGATTAATCTATTTTGTAAAAACAACGCTTGTTTTTTTTTTAAAAAACTAATTGGATCTCTTCACATTCGAACGTTGGATCCTATTAAATGTAACTAATGAATTTATTCCTAAAACTTCATTCAAGAAAAAAATAACATAATTAAATAAATTTTTCAAAAACCATTTTTCATAATGAAAATTACAAAAAAGCTCTAAAAAAGTTGCTGTAAAGATCTTTTTTTTTCCCTTACAAACTCTCATTTTTTAAAGAATAATTTATTTTTACTTAAATTTCTCCAAACCAATCCTGTAACACAGGTTGCATTCATTGGATGATTATTATTAGAATTGGAAAGTTTAATAAATGAGCAGAAGAACACTTTATGCACGTTCGAATTAATTTTTCTTAAATTGCGTAAAGTAAGATCAGCACTAATTGTTATTTTTTGTTAATTATCCATGTTGCATAGAATGTTGAAGTTTATACTGCCTTAACAGTAAAAGAAAAGATCAAATGTACGAAAAAATGGACCACTCTGAATAACCTTTGATCTAAAGATCAGACTTCACGTTCTAGCACTCAATCTTAATATTTCGAGAGGGTAACCTCAAATATTCTAATTACCTAGTGAAGACAATATTTTAAATTAAAACAATTTTCCGAACAAACATGCCTTTTTCCGATGGATTTCTGATCCCCTAAAATATAAGGGGGTAAAAGCAATCTGAGAAATAAGGTTCCCATAGTTTGATCAGGAGAGCGAACCTTGGAACCCTTAATGTTAATTTCACTGCTATTTTGTCACATCTGGAGATTATTCTTAGAGAAATAAAAATAAAAAATAGAAAATTCATTTAACCAAAGATAGTTCCTTGCAAACATTAAATTTTTGTAGATATTTATAATTTTTTATTATTTTTTTTTTATAATAGTAAAAAAAATTTGAATTGTAAGGTATACAATTTTTTACATCATTTTAAAGTATTTAATTTTACATAGAAAAAACCAAAATTTGATCGAAATAGGTTGAATAGTTTCTGAGGATTTGAATTTTCAAAAATTCCTATATTCAAAATTTCTCAGAAACTATTCGACCGCCTTTGCTCAAATTTTGTACTTCGCCATTTAAATTTACGTTCTTTAAAATGACGTAAAAAGTTGCATACTGACAGATCAAAACTTTTTATACTATTATTAAGTAAAATAATAAATATTTACTAACATTACATTTTTACATGGAATTTTCTTTGGCTAAACAAGTGGAAAAATTTCTCAGAAACTATTTGACCGCCTTTGCTCAAATTTTGTACTTCGCCATTTAAATTTACGTTCCTTAAAATGACGTAAAAAGTTGCATACTGACAATTCAAAACTTTTTATACTATTATTAAGTAAAATAATAAATATTTACTAACATTACATTTTTACATGGAATTTTCTTTGGCTAAACAAGTGGAAAAATTTTTCAATTCGGTAAAGAAGTTATCGAGATAGGACGGAATACGCAAAAAGTAAAACTAACATTAAGGGATCCAAGCATTGGATCACTATCTTGACTTAACTATATGAACCCTATTTCCCAGATTGTGCGACCCCCTATATTTTGGGGATCAGAAATCCGAATCAGTCAAAAAACAGGTATGCTTATTAAGAGAAAAGTACGTATGTGTGTCTGAATTTGTAACTTAGAATGTCGTCTTCACTAATTAATTAGCATATTTGAGGTCACTCCCTTGAACCATTAAGAGTGAGTCCTAGAAAATGAAGATCCGATCGTTAGATTAAAAGTTATTCAGGTTCGTTCATTTTCTTTTTTTTTTGTGTGCACTGTGCGTATTCTTTTAGTTTGCAGTAGCTAAACTGAGAAATTTGCTCATTTTCCAGTAATCAAAATTTATTTACACTTTAATCAATGTATTATAAAATTATTTCAACGATTAAAATTTATAAATATGCATGAACATGAATACTGACGCAAATTTTATTTAATTAAAATTCTCTTGCTGAAATTTCAAATATCTTTATAACTTCACAGCTTTACAGGAGGTTTTTAAAAGCATTTGTAATATCTTTTGTGACGCCTTTCACTCGAAAAAGTTTATTTCATGGACTGCGCCTCTCATACTAGTCGTAGATAATAAAAAAGAAACTATTCGAACATTATATTTTTCCAGAAACGCGGTTCAATTAGGGAATAAATAAATGTGTTGTTTATCTGCCATACTAAAAAATGTAGGTAGAGGTTTATATATATATATTTTTATTTATTCACACAATCGTATACAGACAATTTAAAAGAATAACACTTAAAAAATAGATTTTCCTTCTTATTTCGATTTTACAGTGTTGATTTTTCTTAGATGAGAGGTGGAGCAAGTTTTCTAAGATCAGTTTATGCCAGGGAATCAAAAACTATTCTTTAAAATTAAAGATACTGTCATTTCAAATTTTGTATAATCAACAAAATAAATTTTTTTTTAAAAAAAAGAATAAAATAATTTTATGTTGAAATTTTATTATCTCATACGATTGAAATTTCTGCAATAATAATATTTTATTATCTGACACAATGACTGTTTTATGCGAAGTAACACGGTTCCAGCAGATGTATGGTTCACTTGCCTCTACATTAAACAACGGTAGAAAAATCAATGTTTTAATATTTTGTTTACAGCGATAAGTGTGTTATTTTATGCTCTGCTAAGCAAAGCTAAAAGTGAAAATGCTCTTGCCATTCTAATGAAATAGATAGTGCAGATAAAAGACCATGACTCAAGTTCAAGTAGCTGTAAATAGATATGATTGTTTGTAAATTGTTTTCAAGAGTTGCTTAAACGCTAAAAAAATAATAGAACGAAATTGGTACAGAAGTTTGTACCTAGAAATAACTTTTTTTAAGATATGGATATTATGATAATTTTGGATGTTTAAAAAAATGTGCTTATTTCAAATAGTACAATTATTATTCATTTTTTAAGGAGATTTTCTTGATATTTAAGCATAAATAAGTTTTAGATTCCCTTTTTTTTGAAAGGTAAGCTTTAAAGTTTACGCAATTTGAAAATAATAAACATTTTAATACCACTAACTTAACAACTAAACTTAAACAACTAAATAACTAAATTTAGAGCTGATTAAATAGTACGCGTAATTAGACGGCTAAATTTAGATGAAGCTAATTTTCACCCGTAATTAAAAAGCTAAATTTTAATCAATGGATTTTTTGTAATTAAATTTTAAGTATATCTCTATAAACATTTAGTTTTTATAACAAAAATGACGATAAGACTGATAAGAAAATTTAAATTCGTTTAAAATTTTCCAAAACTTTACTTTAGACGAATATCTTTTTTAAAAACAAAAGGGTTGTGTACTTGAAAAAAAGGGCGAATCACATAGAATTCTGGTATGAAAGGCTTTAAATTCTTTCATAATATTGCATGCTGACAATTTCAAAAAAATATGACAAATCACTACTGAGGAAAGAGAGATATAAAGTATCAAGT
Organism: Parasteatoda tepidariorum; assembly: GCF_982258835.1. Lineage (NCBI taxonomy): Eukaryota > Metazoa > Arthropoda > Arachnida > Araneae > Theridiidae > Parasteatoda > Parasteatoda tepidariorum. Next base: position 104,367,689 of record NC_141763.1, read on the forward strand.
ATCAAAGCCAGTTTTATTGCTGAAAGAAACAAAGAGAAGTTGAAAGAATATGTATAAAAGAATCTAGAAATTCCGACTATAATAAAATGAAGAGTTTGTGCCTTTGTGCTCTCTTATAGTTCTAGAACCATTTGTTCTATCCTCCGAGGATTTGGACAGAGGGTAAAAGAGACAAATAGACTGAAAATCATTCAAAAATTTCGATTAAATTGCTCAGGAGAGATATTTAAAAACAATGGAATCTTCTCATTGGTTTAGACCTAACACTATTGAAATAAATAAACTGCAGACGATTTTAAAGATAAAGCCAGTAATGTTTCCTTGCTTATAGCTCTTATTAATAAAAAACAGAGTTTATTGAACATTCTTAGATACTTAATTATTTCTTATTCATTAAGTCATTAGTATATTATATTAGTCATTATTAGTATATTCATTAGTCATTATTAGTAAATTATATTATCAGTCTATTCATTAGTCATTAGTATATTATATTAGCATATTTGGTGCTTATTACAAAACTCTTCAGCATTTGAGTTTATTCATATTTGTCTGCGGCAGCCAAATAAAGTCGAATTTAAAATTTTTAAAAATTAGTATATTTGATACTTATTACAAAACCTTTCAACATTTTAGTTTATACATATTTGTCTGTGGTAGCCAAATAAAGTCGAATTTAAAAAAATAGATAAATAAACAAGAAATTAAAGAAAATAAATAAATAAAATAAAATTTTAAAAAATTAGAAGTTCATAAGGATTTTGAAGCATGACCATTTTTCTCTTTGACCTTTAATTTAATGTTGAAATATTTGTAAGAATGGTGGGGAAAAGTTTTTTCAATTCTAATTCATTAAAATATTAATGCACTATCTTAGCTACCACTGAAAAAAGTATTTTCAGAAACTACGAAAGCTCGTTGTAGACTTATCAAAACCAATTCGCCAATTACTATAATACCAGTAGTATATATTACAGTCAGTGATACATTTGAATTAAGCATCATTTGTGAATGGCGATTTCTTACGGTTTTCTTAAACGAATTTCCATTTCGCGATTGCAGCGCTTGAGTACGCCCTCTAGCGGAGCCTGGAAATATCAGGCATTTACTTATTAAGTTTTCATTTAGTTCTATCATAATCAATAGCTGAGTCGGACGCATTTTCTTAGTAGCAAATAAGAAACAAAATTTCCCTAAGGAAAAGACAGAAGAACTTGAAAAAACAAATCAGAACATTGGTAAATCTTTTTGAAACAGAACACGCCAAACATTTGAAGAACAATTTCTCAATAATTTTAACCTTTCTGTTATTAACAAGCTTGCAACCGATAACTTCCGATTTCGTGATTGCATACTGTTACAGATGTGTGTATTACGGTAAAATACATTCTTTTTCTTTACTTCAATTCATTACAAATTAAAGTGAAGTCAATATTGTTTAATTTATTCCAATGAATAAAAATGATTTCAGAATGTGCAGAAATGTAATAGTTATAGAATAGTATATATTTCTGAATCTATATAATTCGGAAAACAACAATAAAGAATCATCCGAATTAGTTTAAATAATATCATTTATGTTGATTATTAATACATTTTTATTATTTTGTTGATAAGTATTTTTTTTAATTTTGAAAGATAAATTTCAACTAGAATTCAGCTATTCTGTTTTTAAGTTACGTATTGAAATTCATATCGAGATCTTGCAGTTATAAAATTTTATTGTGTGGTATGTCATCTTAAAGTAATGAAGGGATAATCTATGTATATATATTATTTGAGAGTAAAAAGTTTTCAAATGAGGAACATATCATTTTGGAATTATCCTGATTTATAGACCAAGTAAGTGTTATAATTTTTATAATAAAAAATTTTACTTGTAAATATTTTTCTTTCTTATTTGATGATAATTTTCTATAGAATGGTTTTCTACGTCCAATTATGAATAAAAAAAACATGAAAGTTTTTTTATTTTAATGTGAGGAAATTTTAGAATCGTTTTTTGGCATTCGTTTTTTGCCAAAAAACTTTTTTTGAAAAATTAAATTATATAAAATTGTGAGCTTATGTATACTTTTTGCAAATTTTAATGTTAGAGGTTATATGATTCTTAAAACTACGGAATGTAAAGTTTATATAGGCCTTTCATGTTATATGATTAAATTTAGTAAAACGATTTCGCAGGCATTAAGTTTTAACTCTAATATGAAGATTCGCGATCGCAACGCTCGAGTACGCCGACTAGCGGGAGCCTGTAAATATCAGACATTAATTTATCATGCTTTCATTTAGTTCCATCAAAGTCATTGACTGAATCAGACGCCATTTTTTAGCAGCAAATAAGAAACAAAATTTCCCTAAGGAAAAGGCCGAAGAACTTGAAAAAAATCTCCAGAATATTAGTAAATCTTTCAGGAACAGAACACGCCAAACATTTGAAGTAAAATTCCTCAATAATTTTTAATTTCTATTATCAACAAACTTGCAACTGATGACTTCCGATTTCGGATACTGTTACAGATGTGTGTATTAAGGTAAAATGCATTTCTTCTGTCTTCAATTCATTACGAATTAAAGTGAAATCAACATTGCTTTCGTCATTCCAGTGAATAAATATGAATTCAGAACATACAGAATTGTAATAGTTATAGCATATTTTTCTTCGCTATAGAATAGTATATATTTCTGTATCCATATAATTCGGAAAACAACAATAAAAAATTATCCAAGTTACTTGAAATAGTGCCATTTGTGCTGATTCTTAATTAATTTTAATCGTTTTCCTGGTAAGTATTTTTTAGTTTTGAAAGAATAAGTTCAACTAGAATTCAGCTATTCTGTTTTTAGCTACATATTCAAATTCACATCAATTATAAAATTTTGCTGTGTAGTATGTTATCTAAAAGTAATGAAGGGATAAACTATGTATCTTTTATTTGAGAATAAAGTTTTCAAACAAGGAACTTATCATTTTGGAATTCTCCGGGAATTTTAAATCAGGTAAGTGCAATGATTTTTACAATAAAAAATTTGCTTGTAAATATTTTTTTTTCATTTGATGATGGTTCTCTACAGAATGGTTTTTTACGTCTGATTAAGAACTATAAGAATAATAAAAAAAGAAACAATATGAAAGTTTTTATTTGAATGTAAAGAATTCTTAAATCGTTTTTTCATCCTAAGAATACTTTATTTTCCGTTTTTTTAGTTTATAATTTTTTGATAAAAATTGTTCTCAAAATACTTTTTTTGAAAAATTAAACGGTATAACATTACGTGTTTATGTATACTTCTTGTATATTCCAATGTTTGAAGTAATATGATTCAGAAAAGTATGGAATAAAAATTCGGTACATACGTATTAACGCCACCGCCGCTACAGATTTGGCGGTTTTTAAGTGCCGCCAATCTACACTTAAAATTTTTGCGACAATTCATAAAATAAAACACTTTATTTAAAATCAAAATAGTCAATCGGATTTCGGTGGAAAATGAGCCGATATAGAGCATAGAAATGAGCCGGTTCAGCATAGATTCAAAACAATCATATCGCCATATGAACTCTGATAAATAAGATTCCAAATGAAATAACATTTCCAAAACGTACGTTTACCAAGATAAAGTTTTATGTTGTGGGAATCGGTACATTTTCGTTTTTTCGGTAAAATATTTCCCTCCTGAAAAAATAAAATTGCATCTTGTTTTGTTTTTGGCAAATCCCAAAGACGAATTTTCGTAGCACTAAAAATGGCGACAAAAAAGAATTGTTTTTTTTTTTTTTTTTTTTTGTTTCGTCAGCATTCTTTATTTTACGTTTCTTAGTTTCTAAATAATGATTTTTATTGAAACTTGAAATTTTTTGATAAAAATTGTTGTCAAAAAACTTTGTTTACAAAATTAAATTTCATAAAATTCTGAGGCTTATGTATACTTTTTGTTCATTTTAATTTTTGAAGTAATATGATTCTTAGAACTATAGAATGTAAAGTTTAAATGGGCCTTTCATGTTATATCATTAAATTTAGTAATACTATTTCTCGGGCATTAGGTTTTAACTCTTATAAGAATATACATATTTTTTTCTGTTAATGTACAAATATTTTTCCGATGTGTTTTGGATATTCCTTCGCTAATAAAAAGAGATACCATTTTGTTTTCGTTTGCATAAGAAAGAATATCAAGCATTTTTCTTTTTTAAATTTAATTAGCCACAATAAAGAAGGAACGTTGCAATGCTACGTGCTACATTAACGACGTCTCTAGAGTAACTGAATGACTGTTCATATAGAAATCGCAGGTATTAGTCTCATACAACAACGCCCCCTATAGTTCGTTGCGATCACGAATACATATTTTTTTTTTCTGTTTATTTACAAATATTTTTCCGCTGTGTTTTGGATGTTCCTTCTCTAAAAAAAAGAGATACCACTTTGTTTTCGTTTGCATAAGAAAGAATATTAAACATTTTTCTTTTTTAAATTTAATAAGCCACAATAAAGAAGGAACGTTAGAACGCTACACTGAAGACATCTCCAGAACAACTGAATGACTGTTCGTATAGGAATCGCAGGTATTCATCTCATACAACAACGCCCCCTACAGTTCGTTGAGATCCCGATTAATGTTTCCTCCATGAGCTTGACTTTTTAGCACATAACTTATTTTATTTTAATTAAGACACATTATCTAGAATAATTGAGCATTAGTGTCAATAATAATATGCAGATTTCTTACGGCACCCAAAACGAGAATGAGTATCTTTTCTACTTATTTTTACTTTTTAGTTCAGAAGTTACATATCACAAACATTAATTAAGCATCATTGTCGTGAATGATAGTATGACGATTTCTTACGGTTCTTCTCGACAAATAAATACATTTACTCCATTTCTTTTGCTTCGCAGTATTCCTTTTATTTCAATTTGCATATATCACCTTAATTACTTGAGTATTATTGGCGATATTAAGCTTCATTGTCGTCGATCTTTTATTTCTCTTACGCAATCTGGCAATCTTGCTACGAAAATATTTTTTAAATCATTCTTGAAAAATTTCCCGTTCATGTAAATACATTTGAATTCGCTACTCGCTTTATAGTTTTTGTTTTATTCTGTTTTTTCTTTTTATTTTATTTTATTTTCTGTTTTTACGTGTTATTTTTACTTATTGTGTTCTATTTTATTTGTTGTAATTTTTGAAAGAAAAAAAATTTTTGAGAACTCCTCAAACTATTCTATTAATATATTTTGCTTTGGCTATATTGATACAATATCAGAAAACACTCTTTTTTGTGGATATAATCGTGTGGGCTGATGGAAAGATTATATCTTTTATTTTCCGGATTTCTTTAACAAAATTTTATCCCTTTTTTTTCCCCCCAGTTGTTTGTTATTTTTTTATTATTATTTTTCTTTTCCCCCCCTTTTTTTCATATGTCTGTAACTTTCCTTTGTTTTATCTTCATTTTGAACTATATATATATATATATATATATATATATATATATATATATATATATATATATATATATATATATATATATATATATATTATTTATTTATTGTTATTTTTTCGGGATTCTGCGACTATCTAACCCCCCCCCCGCCCCAACTGGATGTTATTAAGATCACTGAATAATGGGGAAGTTTTATCCAGTGTTTTATTATAAACTAGCATTAACTCTCCTTTCTCAAACTGAAATCACTCACTCTTTATGATAAAGCTGAACTATTATTACTTTTCTTTTCAAATATGGCCTATTTTTTTTACAGACTCGACTCACAAAACCCTGTATTAACCGTATTCAAGGATTTTCTTCACAAAGCAATTACATTTCTCAGAAGGTCGTACGAGCTTAATATTCCATGTAATAAAAAAAGTTAATAAATGATAAAACAGGAATGAGTCAGATCGTTATAATTCCTGACACACCTGCCGATATTTAAGAGACTCTGTGGAGTCACGTGATCACCAATAGCGTTATGAAAGAAAAATAAAGTAATAAAATATGGAATGAGCATGAATCGGTAGAAATGGTTCGATTTATAAAGCAGGGATGAACCTCTCAATATTGAAAAAGTACCGTCGCTGCTGTGTTCAACTTACAGTAACATTTTGTTTTGTACTCAAAAACTACTAAACTTAAAAACTTGAAAATACTGCGGTTTATTGGAAAATGCATAGGGAGTACAACGAAATAAAAAAAATAATATTCCATAATTATTAACTGTTAAACTTGCTGGAAAAACTGCCATAGCAAGCCACAGGGATGCAATGGCTGAAAACACGTCAGATTTGTTCTGTTTACAAACATTGAACCATTTCATTGAAATTGAAATTTGTTTGAATGTTATTGTTATTTTAAGTGCTCTTTTCTCGAATTTTTTCTCACTTTTTTATGTAGCATTTTGGTTTAGTGCTCGAAAACTATAAGATCTAAAAATTCGAAATTACAATGAGCTGTAGAAAAATGTGCTGAGAATACATCTAAATAAAATTATTTAAAATTAGAGTATTTGGATAAGAATTACTAGTGGTTAAACTTGTTAAAAAATAGTCAATGTGCAGTGTTCTGAAATGAGAGCCAAAATTTAACGCGCTGAAAGACATTTTTTTTTTGGGGGGGGGGGGGGGTAAATTTAAAACGATTTTTGTATCGAGATTTTAACACGACACGTTTGCAAATTTAAGTGTTTTTTTTTATTTTTAAAAAAAGAATTGTTTCTCTTTTTTTTAAATATTAACTATTTATCCATTGCTGTAAATAAATTAATTTTCCTTCACGAGAATTCTTTTTTTTTTTCATAAGTGTGCTCGACTAGACGTTAATCAAAAGTGGCAAAGAGAGAAAGAGGGATTACATGTTGCCAGATATAAATCTTGACATTTATATTTAAATTTTTAAAAGTTAAAAAAAAATTATATCATAGAGATAAAAACCGTTTCCTGTTTGAAGTGGTTTGAAGTCTCGTTAACGAGTAAAATTAGTTCTCATTAAATCATACAATCTATATTCCTTTGGTTAAATTTTCTTTCAAGTACAGATGATTGTCGTCGTTACGATTAGCATATTGACAAAATGTTTTTAAAGAAAGCAACACTAATTGTACATTTTGAAACCAAACTGTTCGGTATTTTTATGGTGAATATCGACGTAAACTTAGATGAATGGGTAGCAATTTCGGGTGATGGTGAGCAATGCCACCTAGTGTATTAAATATGCTATAAAAATTAAAAACATGCTAGCTGATGACCCATTCTTCGTGAATGAAAGAAAGAAAATAATTAATAAATCAGTTCTGGTCAACAATACGAAATCATGCATACAAATGGAAGGTGTATGCAGACACAATTAACGATGCGAAAATAATTTCAGTTATTTTTTTATTTATTATTATTTGTTGCCCTCTTTGGTGTCTTTACGATATAAAATTAAGTTAAACACGTTTTTTTGTTAGTCTATCCCATCAGATTAGAGATTGACTATATTCAGAATAACTTTTTTTCTTTCACTGCATCTTTGAACAGTCGAGCCAATTTTAAGTTTACAATTAGCAATGTTCAACTCCGTAGCGTAGCAACTTTGAACCCAATCCAGAAGACAAGGGAGCTCCTGGATCAAGTATTGGGAGAAATTTGCCTCAGTGGAATACTTTTTAATGGAACTAACTCGCATTTACGTTACTTGGAGATTAAAACTACGAAAACCTTCTATGGTTAGTCTGACGGCAGTTAGTCGGACTCCATAGACGATCCATCTACCACTGATGATATTTTACGTCAGCACTGTGATCGGTGCCAGCCAGATGCAGAATTCGTATAGATCTGCTATCGCTTGGATTCGAACCCAGTTAACATTGGGAGGCAAGCGCTTTATTGCTTGAGCCACCACGGTTCCAATTAGAATCACTATGATGCTATTACTGGTCAGTATTGATAGTCAAAATTTAGCACTATCAATTAATTTTCTCCGGTACATATCGGTTTTGAGGGACCGTAGGATAATTCTTTCTACAGTATTGGTATTAAAATTGCTCAGTATTAGTGCAATTTTGATAAGTACCAAATTTCAAATAACACTTTTCATCAAAAGAATATGGTATCAAGATTATACTTTTTACCTATTATAGTATATTTGTTACCTATTGCATAACCCTTCAATATTTGAGTTTTGTGCGAAATACATTTATTAGTAGTAATAAATTAAAACCGAAATTTTAAAAACAAATAGAATTCTTATTTTATAAGGATTCTAGAGCACGACCATTTCTCAATCTGAACTTTAATTACTTTAATATATTGTTTAAAATATTTTTAATTTTTGTTGGAAAAAAGTTCGTTTTATCTAATTCATCAAGGTTTTAATGCATTATCTTTACCACTGAAAAAAAAAATATTTTCTGAAACTACAGAATTTCTTTTGTAGAATTCTTATTAAAACCGCACCAATTACCATATTACCAGTTGTACATAATACCAAAATTAATTAAGCCTCTTAACTGTGTATGGTCATTTTCTTCAGTTCCCCTAAACCCTTGCTATCCATTTACTTTGCTTTTCAGTACGTAGGCAATTTTTTCAATTTAATTAATGCATATTACCAATATTAATTAAGAATTCGGGTCAATAATAATATGGATATTTTTTACGGTTCCTCTAAATCTTTACTCCATTAATTTTTCTTTTTAGTGCATAGCTTATTTCTTTTATTTCAATATGCATTTAGTAATTACATTTAGAACATAAATTACTTAAATGTTATTGGTGTCAACAATAATACAGCGATTTCTGTTACGTTTCTGCTAAACAAATCTTGTTGCACTTTTCCGTTAGTTTTGCCTTTCAACACATAACTATTTTTTTTAAATTTCATTAAACTACTTCATGGATTTAAATTATTTACTTTTCTAGATACACGTTTTCAAGGAATTACTATAAGCAAATTAAACTCGTGGTTTCGGATAACTTTAGGAATACTAATTTGGGTACGTAGTGCCAAATGTTGCTACGTTAACATTATTCGTTGACTTCAAAATAATAAAAAATAATTAATTATTAAAGACGTGCAGCAAACTCTTTTTTTTATCAAACAAAGCTGTAAGCTAACAAATATTGCGCATGCTTTCTTTAAAATATTTGAAAAAATAGAATCGTCTATAGTTTAAAACAATGGTTAACGCTTAACCAATTATAAAATTCCAATTCGATTTTTGCTCATCTAGCTCGAACGGTTCGTAGTAGAAGGTTCTAATATCGAGAATGACCTTTCCCGTGCCTCGAACTATCAGTATGACAAGTTTTATCCATCTCGGTCGGATGGTTAACGAATCTATAAAAAAAACAGACAGACAAGCATTCATTTTTATGTGTATAGATTGATAAAAGTTTCGATATATTTCTTGAACATTACATTTTGATCTTTAAATATGAGTAATGAAGCAAAAAAACTGATTTTCCTTTTCTTGAAATCCGTTGTATCACATTAAAAGCTATTATATTTTAATATGCTGAACAAGCAATTTTTTTTAAAAAAAATATAATTACTTCACTACGTTTTTATTATCTATTCGTGTCTGGGAGGATTTAATCTTGCAATAAAAATTTCCATCATTTTCCTATTAGCTAGAGCACTTAAGTTTCTTCTGTTGAGCTTCGTACCTTATGGCTGTACAAATTTCATTCGCTTTCTGACCGCATCAGGCAAAATTTATTCTTTCGTCCCAATTTATCGTACATCAAAATTGTAGCCACTTCTGGCTAATTAGAGTGCTCAAATATCATCTGGAGCTCAGTGCGAGATCACTATACAAGTTTCAAACGTTTCTCGTCTGGCGTAAAAACAGAATTTATCACTGAAGACGGTATTGATCATTAATCAAAACTTTCTCCGGTTACGGCTGATTAATTTTGGCTCTTTCTGTCGGAGCATAAGCCAGATAGCCGTATGATTTTTCTTTAATTGTTAAAACCCACCTTATTCCTATATTTAGAAAAGAGTTTGGACTCACTATTATGAGCCTCATCCCGTTCAAACACAAGATAGATAGGATTTTTCTGTGCCAGTATTCCGAAATTTATTATTTCAGTTAAAGGTTAAAATCTTCAAAAATATTATGTTCAAGTTTGCAGAGGTGGAAGCCAAATAAAATATACAATTGAAATTAAGAGATTAGTTTGTGACACCTTATGATATTTAATTTTCTTTTATGCTTACTAATTGAACCAAACTGATGCTTCGTTGAAAAATATGAATGCTTTATCTGAATGCATTAATGTTAGAAATTCACTCTCAATTATGCTATAAATTTAATTTACTTTACGTGTGTGGTAAATTTTATAAACTATACAGAATATATTTTATGGCTTAAAAAAAGTATTTCCAACGATAAATGTGTGACAGCTTTATTTTCATTGTATATTTATTGAAATAGAGACAATTTTTGTGCTGTGATTCCTTTCAAATAAATTTTATTTTTCAAATAATTATTATTATTATTATTATTATTATTATTTTGTGACAGCTCACTTTCATACAAAGATCGGTAGTAAGTCTTTATTTGAACATCGTAAGTTACATGTTTAAGCATTTCTTTCAGCATGTATTTTATCTGGATTCAGAATAAATGATTTTAGGATTTACCTACAATAAAATAAATTATCTTAATAAAATTTCATAAGTAAATAAATAAAAAAGGGGCATAAAGTCGTACAAGCTAAAATTCAATTAAATGTGTCATGGTGACAAATTTATTTATCTCGAAAATATCTTTTTTGCCGATCAAAATATTTCTCGAAATTCGAGCTTGATGGAAACATGTTACCTTGATCTCACACGTGTCTGCTTACGTACAAAGTTCTTCCTTTCTGATTGGTTGAAAATGCATAATCGACTGCAGAATCATTTTCAATAGTTTCGCAGAAATAGAGGCGATTTCAAAGCAAACGATTTAGAATTCATCTGCTAGTAGTTTCGTCTGAGGTTCTTAACAAATTTTTTGCCGAATGCATTTCATTGGTTTTTATCGTACTAATCCTAAAGATTACATTTACGGGTCTTTTTCTGATTTGGAAATGTTCGACGTTATTTGAAAGTTAATTATCAATTTAAATTAATTAGTTTTGCATTCGTGGTGTAAGTTATTAAAAAAAATTGTTTGAAATCATTGCATTCTCTAAAGATGTTTGCTATCCCACAACATACATGCACTCATTGCGACCATGCTAAAGTGAAGTTCTCTTTGCCAAAAATTGTAAATTTGACTTTACGAATGCCTCCTAAAAGCGATGGGCAACGGAAAACTTTCAAAGACAGACGTTCCTTAGGCAAGTATTCACTTTTATTAACTTGCATTAAAATTTCGAGCTATTTTTTTTAAATTTTAATTAAGAAATTTCTAATAATAATGATATGTTAACTATGCATAAATTGTTAGCCATGCAGGGGAACACAAATTTTTAATTGTGACATTTCTTGCCTAAATAAAATATATTTGCAATTTTTATCCAAATTGTTTTTTCAAAATTTGTTTGTTTTTTTGAGTATTGCAAAATTTAGTAAGCTTCTCTTGAGGTATTTAAGAAAATTTGAAAAAACCGTATAATTATGTTTTATGACTAGTGTGTAAGAAAAAGGGAATACCTATTAACTTTTGAATTGAGTGGATTCTCAAGTTTTAAACTGCAATCTAACTGACACTAACCTTAAATATGCTAAAATATTAGTGCAGATAATATTTTAAGTTGCACGTAGTTAACATGCATGCTTTTTCTCTACTGATTTGACATCCAATATCAGGGTAGCCGTAATGTGAAATATAGGGTTCAAATAGTTTAGGCAGAGCGGTGAAAAATGAGTTTAATATTTTACGTATTTTACCATATCTCTGGAATTGTTTGAAATAATTAAATTTTGTTCCAAAATTATAAAACCCGTTTATGCAAACACAATTTCACATTAAAAAAATTTTTAATAATGGTTTAAAAAAATTTGAATTACAAGATATACAAATTTATGCATCATTTTAAACCATGTAATTTCAATTGACAATATTCGAAACTTGTACGTGATTAGTCAATTCTTGATAAACTAAATTAAAAAAAAAGACTTTTTCACATTATTTTGTGTGAAATTAATATTAAGGGGCCTTAACTGTTCTTCTGCCTGCATTATTGAAACCATATTTTACTGACTGCTGTGTGCCACCCATATTTTGAGGGTAAAAATTTGGAATATGTCAAAAAAATGCATGTTTATTCGAAGAATGTACGCTTTTATCTGATTTTGTTACTTAAAAATATTATCTGTACAAATTTAAGTTTACTTTTAAGTCGTCCTTTTTAATTCTAAAATCATTAAGATAGCATCTTGAATTGTGAAAATCAAATAATTAAATCAAAAGCTGTTATGAAATTCAGTCTTTTTATCTTGCGCATAGTACCTGAACAGTTTTGTGTATAGTACATTTGACGCATAGTACATTAAGAATTTCAATTTTAATCTGTTAATATTGGCTAAATATTCTGTTAATATTGGCTAAATAATTAAAAAAAATCCTGCAGTTGCTGCCTATTTTGTTTTCAAATTATTTCTTCAAAAAACTATGTGAAAAATTATATTAAAAATATTAAAAGATTTTATTATTTTAAATTTGAAGTATTTCACTAAGTTTAAAATCCGAATTTAAGAAGATTTTTTTTCGAGAGAAAATGTTTTTGATTGTATTATCACTGTAGCATGTTGATTAATCATAGATTTGCAATAAAATTAAAATTAAATTTAGCGGCTTTTGAAATCCAAACTTCAATAGACACGTTAAAAATTTCACACTTTTCAATATTTGTAATAGCGTTAATGTATCCAAACCCAAAGGGAAAGTAACTTCTATGCGAATTATGTACCAGTGTTATTTATACATTTTCCAGATTGTAAGTTAATTAAGCTTATTACTTATGGTACATGTAACTTGACATGACAGAGAAGAGAAAATATGTTTTCCTGTTGACTACTGAGCTTTAAATCATTTTGACTTATGATTAGTTTTTTAAAATAAAGCAGCATTTTTTTTTAAATATTTTGAGGACGACAGCGGGTTTAAACCTTTTCAACAGTGTGAAAACATCTTCTACAGACTTTTATTCAAAAGATAATTTTACTATGGCTCTTTCTGAAAACATTTTTATGGCCAATTAAGCATCCGATGTTTTCTTTCAAATCTAATTTTCCGGTTGTGCCATTTAACAATGTAATTAATTAACAGGTAAAAATTTGTTAAATATCTTGTCATCTTAGAAAAAAACGTTTCAAAACAAATTCGAACTTTTTTCACATTCTATAATTTTTAATAATGAATTTTATAAATAAAAATTTTTCAAAATCATAGCATTTTATAATTGAGGTTTCTTCATGTTGCTAACAAGAATTTCCCTTTAAAATCCGAGTTTATCTTTAAATAAACCTGTTTTCATGACCATTTATCCCATTTTTTTTTCTCTTGCATTACGTATTTGCGATACTTTAGCTTAAAACTGTTTTATTTCATTTCCCTGAGAATCATTCCATTTGGTGCAGTTTAGCCAATTCTGGTTCTCGTGTCGTATAGCTAGACGTAAAACCCACTATAAAATAGTAATTAAAGTTGGTTTTTTCCAGAAAATTCTGATTTTAACTTTTTTACCAGCTTTCCCTTGTGATAGTGTACTTTTTAAAACATGAGTTAAAGTTTTTATGAATCAGTACTAAGTTTCTATCGGTTTTTATAGTCAAATTTCTTAACTAACAAAAGTTTAATTCTTCAATTTTTTTAACAATCTCAAATATGTGAGCTATCATCATAAATAGGAAGAAAAAAGGTGCAGTGTTCAAAAAAGTTTACACCTTGATACACTTTTATTCTAATCATAGGATTTTCACACGTATTTTTAAAAATTTATACAAATAAACTGAAATGATTAAAATAACATTATTATTCATTTATTCTAATTTAGTTACGTAAATTCGTGTTCACACACAGTTATGAATAAATGTATTCCAGACAATCGCAGTCACTAACGGGAATAAGAGTGGTCATTGTTAATGTGAAGAATACATAAATTTAGTAAAAGAGAGATTTTGCTCGGTCTAAATCTACTCTAAATCATGTTTAGAAAAAACAAAGATCTAGTTTTCATTGAAAAAAAATCATGTCAATATAAACAATTTGAAAAGAATGCAGAGAGTAGCAAAATACATCAGCGTTTAGTGCTGAATATGTTGAATAACTAAAAACTTTGTGAATGAACTTTTTTATACAGGGTTAATACCAAATAGAGTTCGCATTCAGTTTAAAGGGTGAAATCTGAACACTTGAAGTGTAAAAAAGCTTACACCCATCTCATGACCCTTACCACCCTACTCGAATTATATTTTCACCTTCGAAAACGCTTGGTGCACTTTTAATATCACTAGTTTACAATCTAGTAAGAGTTACCGTGAGTAGGCTGTTATACATCGATAGAATCAAAAATTCCCTCTTAAAATATGTATGTTTTCATTTATGTAATAAGGGTAACTATGTCTTCATTTTTAAATAAAATGATTATATTTTTTTAAAAAAGGATTATATATTGTATAATTTCTATCTGCTTCAATTATAAGCCTAGTTCGAATTCATTTTGATGTTCTCTCTGTGCTACACCATGTTTAACAAACTAATTTTAGTTTAAGAATTTGTGTTTACATGCAAATTAGTAAGTCTTACTTCTAATTGTCTCGTAAAACTATGCACAATTTTATTTATGAATTCTAAATTTTGTAATTACTGTAAGATATGATACACAAAGTCAGTAAAGTTATTTCTAAGATACAATGTAATAAGTAAGAACTATTATTTTCGGATGCATTTATACAATCTCTTAAAATGAAATTAGTATTTTCCCTGTGATACGTTATGTTTGATTAACTAAAATCATTTCGAACGAGAGAGAAGTGAATAGAAATTAAATACTAAAAATTAATACACTTGACAGATATTTAAAATTAATAAATTTATACAATTAAAGATTCAATAATTCAAATTTTTCTTAAATATTGAGACCATTTTATTCAGGTGTTATCAATGATAATAAATTGTACATTTGAATGCATTTTGCAGCAATAATTATATATAAATTTTTACAAGAATTAAGCTTAATCGGAAAAAATTACTGTCCCGTGCTATCAGAAAGTACTGGTCTGGGAAAGCACTCATTTCTTCCTTTCGCCGGACCTAAACAGGTTTAAAAAAAGTGAGTAAAATCCTTAACATTTAGATGAAGTATTTTTTTTTTTTACAGCCATGAGAAAAGCAGAATCAGCAGACATAAAGATCAAGTTTCCTCGGAAAGTACCGGTAAGTTAGATTGACTCAAAATTAGAATATTTTATGCGTTCTTGGCGTTCTAAGAGCCTCTTAACGTTCAACTTTTTATTGAATGAAATCAAATAATAAAATTTTGTGTCTAAAGTTTCAATAGTACCTTCAATATTAGTACTTCAATTTAGTACTTCAATTAGGGGTAGTTCAAATATATTATTCCCTTATTAGTGCTTACGTGGATTTGTTATTTGCTTATTTTCACTGATATGGAATTGAAGGGTATAAATAATGCTTTCATAAGACATTAGTCTCATTTTGAAAAGAAAAATAAAACAAAAAGTGTTGAATAGTGGAGGGAAGAAATTACAAATTTGAAATACTTGAATATGGATAGAAAAAAAGCCGGAAAAAATTTCTTCAAAACGACGTTTGAAATTTCTCACGAGTTTAGTCACAGAAGAAAAATCTTCTTGAAGGTTATTCTACTCAAAATTTTATTTATTGTTTAAAGTTATGCAAAACTAGCATTACTTTTAAAAAAAAATTTCTCTAACTAAGACTGTAATAACTTTTTTTCTTCCTTTGAATGACGCCTGTTTTTTCTACTTTTTGAAGGTTGTGGTGGAGCGGTCTGATGAAGAAAGACTTCTTCCTCACTTGGATAGAGTGAAATTCCTCGCCCCTCACGACATGACTGTATCCCAATTCATCTGCAGAGTGAGGTGAGTTGTTTGATGCATTTTATCGTTTTCTATCCGGACTAAAGTATTCAGACACCAGCTGAGGCGTCACTGTGTTGGGATGTCTCAAGTGGCCACAAGAACTTAATGAACTAAGGGAGAATGATTCGTCCCTAAGTTCCTGGGGTTGAAAACCTAAACTGAGATTGACATTCTGAGCAATCGTGCTCTCACAACTCTATGGCAATATTTCGGGAAATTCCCCTTCCAGCAGGTATAACTGCTCCATTTCACACTTCCAGATCTACTCAGCCATGGTTTGAGGAAATGGGTATTTAAAAACTGAACCAACTTTTACTAAATCCTCGATTTAAATCCCATAGAACACCTTTACGACGAATTAGAACAATTTATACAACAGCTCATTTTGAATTCTATTTATATTTGTTATATTCATTAAATACTCACCCATTGTAGAATATTCTTTTCGATTTAAGTAAAAATTAAGACTTGTATAACTTTTTTTTATTGGACATTAAATTATCAGGATGTTTATCAGGATTTCAGGATATTAAATTATCCTAAACAATGTTTATGGAAAAAATTATCAGCGTTGTGTATAACAATCCCATATTACACTTGTAAAAAAAAATGGCTTGAAGAGAAACGGTATAAAATACGCTTAAATACTTTAAAAAATAATTTTTTATTATGGACACATAAGCTTAGGGTACCTAAATACTTTTGTTTTTGGATAATAGCGCCCATAAAGTGTTTAAATTTGTTTCATTTCATAAGGAGTCGACTGGACGTGAAGTCTACTCAGACTTTCTACCTGATGTTGAAAAACCACACGGTCGTGTCTATGTCTAGGACTATGGCAGAAGTCTATTGCCAGTATAAAGACGACGACGGATTCCTTTATGCTACTTATGCATCTCAAGAAATGTATGGTTAGAGACTCGTAAGTATCAAAACTTTCAAGTATCCATTTCATCATGTGCTAGTATAAAAAAATAAAGTTTCATAGGGTAATTAAAACTCAGGATGAAGTGCCAAAAATTATTTCAAATTACTCATATCTAATTACTTAAGATAATCTGATAATCTTCCAGATGATCTACTCATTATTCGTTAAAGTTAAAATAAGATTTCTGCAGAAAAGAAACTTTTCTGTTCACTTCTTATAATGTTTTTCGATATCTATACAATCGAGTTAATAAAGTATTTGATAAAATATATTATGAACCACATAAAAAAATACATGAAGAAAGTCAAACGGTTTAATAAATCTTATTGAAATGAATGGAAATGGACAGAAGTGTCTTTCGTATTTTAAAATCTTTAAATGTGACCGGTCATGTGACACGTTACCCAAGTAAAATGGGGAAAACTATACTTTCCAAACTCTAACGAATCAATTGCAGATTAGCTTGATAGTATGTGTGCATTCACTACTACTACTACTACTACTACTCGACACTATTGCCTGCAACAAATTGTGAAAAATGAAAGCAGCCATAAAATGAAAAACTTATAAAACTATAAACGATACTTTGTAAAATGCTAAGAACACTTGATTCTACTCTTTATTGGGTCCACCCCTTTTAATAGGCAAATAAGCTAGCCATAGGAATGGTTTTTGACGGTAATGAACTGTAACATGCACGCTGAAAAAAGAACACAATTATATAAAGGAGAGAAGTGAAAAATCTTAAATCAAAAATCTGACTCTTCATAAAGATGAAATTCACTACTTAAATTTCACCAGACGATAATTTTGAGTTTTTATACTTATAATACAGCCTCACTGGTGATTTTTCAGATTTTTGAGTGGTTTTTCTAAATAAGCTGTTACTCTTGTTGTGTTGTCAGAATAAATTTCAGTTTAAATTTTCTGAAAATATTTTATTTATATTCCGAATAAGTGTATTTTGGTCTTTTATATAAAAGTATTAAAAACATTAAAAAAATATTTAAAATTTAGCAGCATACTGAAATCTTTAATAAATTTTATTTCAAATTTTTAAATAACTTTTGATAGCAAAGATCACTGTGTTGCATTTGTTTGGTTTTGGTTACATGAAGCAAGTTTTCTCTAAATACACGTAATTCTAACAGCTCCGAAAATTTTGATTACCTTTAAGTTAAATTATCAATAAGCTTTTGTTCGTCAGAGATAAATGGATTAAAAATCTTATATAGTGTTATGCATTTGATGAAGGTATTTTATCTGTTCTAGGAATTAAAACCAATGCGTAAGGCCCACTCCAATCAGGGCTAAAGAGAATAGGCTATTCTCTTTAGCCCTGCACTCCAATGCGTAAGGTCGTGCAATTTTTTGCGTCTTTCTATGAATATACTCGAGTTAGTCCGAGGTTTACTTTTTTAATGTTCTGATATTGTTTTCTTATTTTATATCCATAAATCAATGTTCTAAATTAAGCTTATTCGAGGTTAATGCTTCCGAATCATGAAGATTGCTTATTTATTACGCGCCAATCTGATCAGTAAGTTATTCAGGGTAATTTTTAACCTTGTGTCAGTGTTATAATGAAATGTGATTAAAAATGACGTCATAGTAATAGAATTTTGTTTCAGGTACTGAAAAAGTGCTTATTTATTGACAACTGAATTCAACTTCGTGTAAATCTGGACTTGTACAAATCCTATGCTTAACACTGTGATATTTTCTCACCTGACTCATTTTATTAAAATAAAGATTGTTTGATCATTTACAATATTTGTTGAGATTTTTTTTTCTAAGCTGCTGCCAATTAAAAGTACGTTAGTTTTAACTATTACCTCCTGAACCCAGAGATTTGAACAACGGCAGAAAAATAAGATTTTTTATTTATAGAAATATATAACCGAAATTAAACTTATAATTTCGAGAAAAAGAAATTTAAAAATGAATTGAACTTTTTATTTTATTACGTAAATTTTTTTTTAATTTAGCATATTTTCTGATGTTTTTAGTGTGTTTACATCCTGGAATGAAACAAAAATCCATTAGACTCAATAAGATATCTATATGCCATAAAACTGTTTGAAAGTATACTTGAATCGAATGTCTAATCTTTCTAATAATTTTCATTGCCGTTAAAAACTTCGATCAAAGAGGATAAATCCAATTATGTTTTTACGTAGACAATCTCTCGGTAAAGACATACAAACATAAAATATTTCTTATTTATTAATTGATGACGCAATATATTGGGTCTCTGGAAGTTTAATTAAACATTTAACTAAAAAAGTGTTGAAGTTTTGCTAGATTTTCTCTCCTAAGACATGTTTGTAAAGTATATGGCAATAGTTTTAAATCCCCAATAGTCTCTCTTTACTAAAACACTGCCGTTTCTTACAACTGAGGTACCTATTGTATTTTCTCAAGGTTTAACACGATGGAACTTTACTATAGTAAGAAATCTATTATACACCACAATTGGTTTCATTCATCTCAATTTTTATTCCTTGGTAGTTAAGATTCAAACGGATTCCAAACTGCGTTTGAAGTATTTTTATGATTTCCTAATTCTTTTTGTGCCACTGTAGAAGGAAAAATGATCTTAATAAAAACTTTCTTTTTAAAATTAGAACATAATTATTAAAATGTTTATTATCTACCTTACATGTGGCTAATATAAATCATTAAAAGCCTGGCGAAGTTTCCAAACTCAAAGGCACTGCAGTGTTATCTCGAACAAATAGGAATGCCAACAACTCTGTCAAATCTCAAAAAACAGGGTGTCCTTATATAGGATAGTACTAAAACATTAAGTATCCAAGCTCCATCGAGCAGCAATATTTGTAGAGCAAGCGTTGCATGGTGATTTTTGTCTTAATAATGGCGTATTAAAGTTGAGTAAAGTTCCTCTACTAGATAGGTTAGATTGTTAATTAAAGATAAGTTAATTAAATACAAAGCCGTATCGCACATCGAATGTGTTGAAATATAATTCTTCTATTTCTTTCCCTTAACATAAATGATAAATTTATGTATCTCTTAAATTTATCATTTATGTATTTCTTAAGAAAGAATCTTTGTGAAAGAATGTAGAATGTGTCACTTTAGGGAATTGATATTTGACGATCTTGACTTACTCAAAATAGAATGAAAAGAACAGTTGCTAACGTAAACAAATGCCACGTTTTAACAGTCAATCAGGATCGAGATTATGGCACGACGTCACTTGCAGGTATTCCATTTTTTTATTCACATCAAAAAATAAACTACTAGCGCGTGCTTCATTTGCTTAAGACATAATACCAGATTATTCCATTTTTATCCATTCTAAAATCCACTTTTATGCTTTTAAGCTTATCTTATAAATGCTTATTAGTAACTTAGAAAACAACGTAACCGCAAAGTAATAATTATATGGAATACTTTTTCAATTTTTTAGCTCTAACACGTACTACCGATGTTTTGGCTACATTTTCTTTCCTGCTTCGCTTATTTACGTTATATTATTTTTTATTGTTTCTAAAAGAAAAACTACTCTTTAATTTTTTTCTCCAATATCAGAAGCTTGCTTTTGGCTAATATAATTCATAATACATTCGCTTAAAGAGAAAAGGGGTCATAAGAGATTAATACAAAATTTTACGATAAAAAGAGCTATTTTTTTAAACTCGTTTTAGCTTAAATTATTTGTTTCTTGGTGAAATTTCCCGTTAATGTAAAATTATCCTTTTGTGTGTGAAGTTATCCTTTTTTAAATGAAATCGTGAGATCAATCGTTAGATTGAAATACACGAAAAAAATCGTGAATAATGACTGTAAAATTGAAGATGGTTAACCTTATCGTAAGTGTAAAGTTGAAATAAAATCGGACATTTTAAGAGGAACACTGATTATTTTTTAAGGTGATGCAACACTTTATTTTAATTATTTTTCGATTCCTTGACAAGTCAAATGTTTCAATTAAGTTTCCTGTGAATGCTTTTAAAAACTCAAAATACTTGGAAAGATATTCTTGATTTTACAAAATGTTGTACAGGTGTAAAATATGTTTAATTAAAATTTAAACTTTTTTTTTCCAGCCATTAGATGAGAAATTATTCAGAGTGGTCTGTTTTTTTTCTTTTGCTCTTTGTCCATTTAAACCTCATTATAATGAACCCGAGATATAGTGGTTATTCGGTTGTGAATGTTTTTAATATCGACAGAGCTGCTGATTAATTAATATTTTTTAATACACATATAATGAGCAGAAGAGTACTTGCTTGTTCGCATAGAGTGGATTTAAATTTCCTGTTTACAAGTATTTAAATAAATGTAAAAAAAGAATTTAAGTCTATGTGATGAGTTCAAAATTGTATAATAATGACTTTTCCTTAAAAATTAATAATTGTACATTTCAAAAAAGTGTTCAAAAGGAGTCATAATTCGAGTTATTTCGAGAACTGGCACATTAAAAAGTGCAAAGAAATTCCTACTTTTAAATACAATTTTTTCCATAAATAACAACAGCAAAAATTCTGAAGCTCCAAATTGATAAAAATTGAAAACATCGAAATAAATTTTTTGTGGGTAGGCAAATGTGGAGAATATTTTTAATGTAATTTATTATTCCGATTTAAATTAACGTGCCAATTCACTGTAGAGAAAGTTTGTTGTAGAGAGAGTCTAAATGTCTGACTAGTTAAAAAAATTATAAAGCAAAATATGTATTATTTTAATTGTTATTTTTAACAATAATATTGCAATATGCTAAGAAAATGGTGAACCGCTGTTTAGAATTGACTTATTGCTTCATCGGTAGATGGTTCACTATAGAAGAATCAGACTGTAAGAACAAAAGTATTCACTCGCATTTGCCTGAAAATAACTTATTTCAATGACGAAATGAGGATCTCAACAAAGATATTGTTTTGAACCACCATCCATGCTCACACTAAAGCCCATGGAAATCTTTTTCATTGTCGTCTACACGCACAACTTCTGTTTTTTAAGTTGTTTTTGGTTATGCACGCCCTTTCCTTATGCTACTGTGTGTAGCATAAAGAAGAACTATCGAATATTTCTTCTTTAAGCTGTTCCTCTCTCACTCAAAACTGCACATTTTTACATTTAAAACATTTTCTATCATAAAACTTCTGCTGCAATAGACATAAATTTCAAATATCTTAGACTCATCCTTTATAGCAAATTCAGCTGGAACGATCACATCAAAAGCATAACCAGTAAAGCACTAGCAGCAAACTCCTTGTAATACTCTATCAATCAAATACAGTAACTCAAAAGATTATTCTATTTATCCGTCCCATTTTTACATATGTCTTGACAAATATAACACAAATTCGGCTAAACAATTGAATAGTCTGCCAGAATAAAATACTAAGAAGAATAGCAAAAACCAGAAGGTACGTATGAAACGGCACAATCGATGCAATATATACACCTCAATACAATAGATACACCTCAAAATCGATGCAATAGACAACCATATAGCTAGATTAAATATAAAATTCTATGAAAGAGCCGCCTCTTGATCTGCAGCAAATTTCAAGGAAATATTCCTATATGAAAAAGGACTAATAGCAACATACTATTGAAATGATATTCCCGACATCAATAGCATGCATCAATAGCGACATCAATAGCATGCATAGGCATGCTATTGATGCTATTGACATCAATAGCATGCATAGGCATGCCCGAGGAGGAGCATGCACCTCCTCGGACGCTGAGTTCATTTCAGCGCTGGAAAGAAAAAACGTCTCCGCGCTTGAAATTGAGACAACCCTTAATGCTTGCCCGACGCAAACTCAATTCTTTTTCAGTCACTTACTTTGCTTTATAATATGCTATTATACTTTTCGTTACTCTAGCTAATTAAATATATTTTAAATGTAAAAACTGCTGCTTTTCCAGCAAAATGTCTCAAAAAGAAAAAGTATTCACTTAAAAGAGAAATATCATCAAATTTATGAAATATTTATAGTTAAAAAATGCACATAAAGATTTCTAAATAAATATTTTTGTCGCCCAATAGCAACCTTGTTCAGGATTGTTCACATATCCTTCGCTCCATTTCCACAGGGGACGTTGAAAGTTTCTCGCTATTACATGAAATCTTCCTTTCTATCATCCTGGAATATACATTTTGCCTTCAATAATAATATATATATAGCATTGATTAAAAATGAAAGCATTGATGGTGTATTTAAAAATCAATACTTTCAAGTGAAGTGATGAGTAGGAGAATAAACAATACTTTATGTAATATAATAGAACTTCTTATTTTCAATTTTTTAAAATGCAAACAAAAATAAAATATTCTTTTAAAAAAATATTTAGAGAAATGACATTTGAAAAAATTTAAATTTTGAAACTAAAGATTAATAGTTAAATTTGAGGAAAGAAAAATTTGGAAACGAATTTCTTCAAGAAGTTTCTAAATTTTATGAAATATATAAAAACTCAAAACGTCTTTTAAAGCTACGTCTTTCATTTGAATTTAATCCTTAAAATTCTTGAAATGTATGGCAAAAAACAGTAGAGAATGGACTCTCTTATATCTAAGCAAGAGTTTATTTAATTGTTAGTGAGTCCAAACGGGTCAAAAATACTCCTCTGTAATATTTCAACAGCCTCTAACACTTGAAGGGTTAAAAAAAAAAGATTTTAAAGAATAGAGGACATTTTAAAAATACTTCTTTATTTTAAATATATAATTAGAAATTTTGAACTTCTCTGCATAATCCTAAAAATCTCTGCATAATCTAAAGTAGTTCACGTTTCACCAATAACGTTAACTGATAAACATTTTAATTTAGAAAACCTGTAATGTTTATTTTTAGAAATAATTTCAAAACATAAAATATCAAATATTATTTGTTTTAAAAAATTAAAACGTAACATGTTTTAAAACTTAAAATAAGAAATTTAGTAGCTTTAACTTTTAAAGTTTAAAGGATACTGATATTTCAACTTATATTGTCTTAAATTTATTTTGTACGGACGAAAATAATTTTACCTGTAAAGAAATAACCGGGGTTGACCTTCAGACATCTTCTCATGAACATTATGACAGTGGGCAAAAAAAAAAAAAAAAAAAAAAAAAAAAAGATGTCACCCTGAATAATGATCGGATTTTTACACACTAAGTGTCAATCTTAATGGTTCCTGGGGGTGACCTCAAATATGGTAATTATTTAGTGCTAACTAATAATTGAGTTACGAAATCAGGCACGCAAACGACCTTCCTCCAAAAAAAATTTTAGTTTTTTTACATATTTGGAATAATGACCCTCAAAGTAGTAAACAAAATTTCGAAAAGATTAAATCCTGAATTGTATATATTTGGCGATAGTCCCAAAAAACAACCAAGCAAAGTCGCAGACGAAAATTAATATTTTAACATAACCATAGACTAATTCAAGAGAGGAATACTAAATTTTACTCCGTTGCTAAGCAACCAAGTTCGTACCAAGGAAAAAAAACTGAAATTATGTTCTGTGATTGCTTGGAGTGATTTATTTATTAATAGTTAATAGAAAATATCAGGAAGTTTCTAGGCAATAGACAATTTTTTGACTGATTTCTGATTAAAAAGCAAAGCTTTTTTTCTTTTTAATCTCCTTTGAAAAAAAAATTTGAATCGATTTATAAATGATTTATGATGTTCTAAGCTTTTAGAATTTGAATACATGAACTTCTTATCTAACATTATTTTGGTTCTTTTATGTTGTTTTTAATTCATTTATACGAGGATGTCATACTAAAATTAAATTTACATACTAACTTATTAAAACTATAAACAAAATTTTAGGGATAATCATCTTTACAGCTTTGATCGAGTCTTTTATTCAAGAAAGTTTAAAGAAACAAAAAAAGTACCTGAAAAAACTGTAGATTGTTAAGTAATTCTGATGCTCATTCACAAGGTTTTATATAATTTACTATATTTCTTTTTTTCTATAACTGAAGGAATTACTGAACGATAAGTGGCATTTCAAAAGCATTGAAATATGTTATGTTTAAGAATAACATATTGGAATAATATGCTGCATATTGTATGATTCATTGTTTAAAAAAATTGCTTCATTCTGACAGATATTTAGGTTACATGTTTTTCTTTGGATAAGGATGATTTGCATATAGCATCCTGATGTTTCGATACATTCTGAAACTTATTTGCGCAAATTCACCATAAAATGTCGCATTTTCCGTTCAAAGTATGTTAAACTTTTGGCTGCGTATTTTTTTATCAGAAAAAGTTACGTATTTTTTATTACATTTTTCAAATCAAATGATGATTCTAAAATTGGTACGGGTTCGGAATCTTTTTACAGATTTCACTTTTAGTACTTGCTGTTTAACAAAATAAAGCATTTTTCTAATAACAATTTATGCTATAATAATATCTTGGGAATTGTGATAAAGTTGAAAAATAATTTTAACGAAAGTAAATTTTTTCAACATCTTTTTCTAAAAGAGCAGCTTTCTTAAAATTTACGGGGTAATATAGACGTCAAATTAAAATTGCGCTTCGAATTTGTTCACTTGAAAAGAAAGCAAACAGTAGTGATTTTTTGAGTTGCACTAATATGTATTAACTTTTTACAAAAAAAAGAGAAACAATAAAGTAAATAAATAATTTGTTTGTTGAATCTTATGCACTTAGCTGCTACGAACAGTCAGGCGCTTTGCACTGAGTAATTTTAACAAAAATGTTCGTAAAATTTTATAAGCTAACTGGCTTATAGTTCTGAGACTCGAAAAAAAACGTAGCAATTACTTGAAGCGAGTGTTAATTTAAAGAAATACTTTAAGTACCAATAAAAATTAAACAAAAAAAATATATTATCGAAAAAAAATCTACGTGGTAACATAAAGAAAGAGAAAAAAAATATAATGAAATAATTGGTTGAATAGTTCTATGAATCAGACGTGGCCATGCAATTTAAAATGTAACTTCACAATTAAGATGTAAGGACGACATTTAAGTTACTGAGATATTATAAGACGCTTGAAACTTTTAGCTAAGTATTCGACAGCTTTTTATGTTCGATATGTTTATACTTCTTGTAGTGACTTATAAGGAATCAACACTATTTTAGAAAATCTATGTTGAAGTCACAATAAACAGTAAAAAATGACAATCAATAATTTATCTTCATTTTTCGAAAAAAATAGTATGCTTGGTAAACAGTCAGATGCCTTGCATCGAATAATTTTAAACAGCAGAATGTTTTAAATTTCTTAACAAGATTTTATTCTCAGCCATCAGGTTATAATTCTAATTTTTCTTTTAATAAAAACTTTACCATAACTTAAAAAGGAATTTTACTTTAAAAGAGAACCTAAATTAAAGAACTAAAAAATATTGATTAGTACAATAATGACAAAATAATATACGTGATAACGTCAAAAATAAGATTTTTAAAAATGCTCAAATTTATTTAAATAGTTGGGAAAATAGTTCTGAGAAATACACGTGGACAAGTAATTTAAAAATTTATTTTAAGATTAAGACTATATATAAGATGTTGAGAAATCTTAAGATTCTTAAAAATGTTGACTGCGTATTCGTATTAATAATTACGAAATATATATTGAAGAAATTCATAAATGTATTATTCCAAATCTATGCATACGTATGTATATTGTTGAAATTGTATCCATTATTGAAAGAACGAACTGAAAACTAAAATATAATTACATTAAATATAATCACAATCTGGTGTATAATCTTATTCTATGAGAAACATGCTTTTATAAAACTCGATATTCGTTGAATAAAATGTTTTTATTCAATAAAATGCTTCATTCAAATTTCTTTACTAAATTACGAATACATTTTCAGACAACTTTAAAAGAAACTTCATATTTTATAATTAGAAAAAAAGATTAACAATCGGTTATTAGAGAAAATAATATGAAGGAAATTTTAAGCTACGCGCTTAAGGCAAGTTACTCGTAAATGAACCGCATCTAAATATTAATCGCCCCATTTAAATATTTCCTCATTGTCGCCAAAGTATTTTTTTTAATAATAATTAAGTTTAATTTTTCTCAGCTAACTAATAAATAACTCGGCTACTGAATAAAAACAGTTGAAACTTTAGATTTTTCAATAGAAAAATATGTAGATCAATATGGTACGAAAAAAATTCATACCTCATAATTCAAATTTTTTTTTTCTCCTCAATTAAATTTAATAATAAAAAATAATAAATAATTATTAAAAACTATTTTTGCATGAAATTATTATACATATAATTACCATATTTGAGGTCACCCCCAGGAACTATTAAGATTGACACGTAGTACGTGAAAATCCGATCATTAGAACAAAAGTTATTCAGGGTGATATCTGTTTTTTTTTTTTTTGCTTTATATGTAATGTAATGTTATATCATTATATTACATATCCAATAAAAAAAAACTCTGAAACTTAAATCTTTTTAAATCTATCTTAATCTATTTGAAATACCTAGTAGTATCCCTTTTATTAATTGCTGTTTAATATTTATATTACACAAAAAAGAAATGTTACAAAACTTCAACATTTTTTGGCATTTTACATTGCTTGAGCAATCCATCCAGATCGTCTGAGTTTCTTAAATGTTGTTTGCATTATTCACCCATTATCAGAATTTAGTACTTAAAGCATTACAGGAGCAAAGCTCAACACATTAGAACATGTCGTATGTTGGATTTATTTATTTTTTATAATTTAATTAAATTTATAAATATATATATTTTTTGGAGTTCTTGATCTAACTTATAAGTTCTATCTCTCTATATCAAAAAAAAGAAGAAGAAAAATCGTAAACGCCGCTGTTTTGGATGTTCAACATTTTTTTTGCTGAGCAAAAACTATACCAGAGAAGGTGTGTAGAACTTAAAGATTAGGAACATGCGTAGAAAAATGTACAACAAATAAGATGGAATTGAAAAAATAACATTCGATGAATTATTTACCGTTAAACTTGCAGTTAAAAACATCATGCGAGCCAGTGTACAGGCCGAAGAGTACTCCAGTGCTATAGTAGAGTTAAAATTTTTCGTACTGAAAGGGCTATTTATGTTTATGAGCTTCAGACAAGTTTTTTTTTCTTTTATTTATTTATTTATTCATTTTTTATTTTAATTTGTTTGATTGTTAATTTTAAGTGGGATTTTTTTTTTGGAATTTTTTTCCAGCTTTCTTGTTTTAAATGTTGACTGTTGTCGAAAAAAATTGTTGTCGAAACATTCATTGTTGTCGAAAAAGAAGTTCTCTCTCGAGATCTTTATCTTATAAACTCGTGTTTGAGTTGATTCCAAATATAACAAAAAGGAAAAAGAAAGGAAAAAAAACGCTTCCAATTAGAATCGTTATATAATTTGAAATTATCGTTACATGTTGTTAAAAAGTAAAACTACTTCTCTATTGAGTCGTATATTAATATTTTTTAAATATTTTTAGATACAGTTAGCAACTTTTTTTCTACATTCTAGAAAACATTCAGTATTTCGTAACAATTAACAAAATGCTCTTACGTAAAATTAAAATAATTATAATTTATAGAATTATTAAATATTTTATATTATAATTATAATGTGTAGAATAAAAAGAAAATTTATACCAATATGGTCCTCTTTTTAGAAGAAAAAAAAAAAGACTATAGACTTTTAAGAAGAAAAAAATTTGATGAATGAGGAGCAATCACGGGGGTTAGTGAGCGGAGGTTCTAGTCATTTCAACTTTTTTTTAAGTGACGATGAAAAAAAAAAATTCCTACATTTTGCCTACGTCGTATAACTTATGTCTTGAAATTAGTTGAAGAATTTTCCAGAAAGGAGCTTTTCAAAAATATTTTAATAGAATTATTTAATTTTGCAAATAGATCAAATCAAACTACTTTAAGTTATACAAATAGTTTTATTTATATTTCAATAGAAGGCGCCACGAGATTCGTAGTTCAAGCTTTTGTTTTTGTACTCATTTTTTTCTCTCAACCAAAATGATTATATCATTTCATTCTAATAATTTAGATAGATCTGCCATCTAGCGTCATTATAAAGAAACAGTCTTTCAAAAAATGTACCGAAAGAAAATCTTGCTAATAATTATTGATATGAAAAACATGCAAATAAGTTTACTCTTTAATTTACTCCATTATTTTCTGGATTCACAGTACAAAAGATTAAGACGTAATCAATTCCGTAAGAGACACCGTATATTTTACTTTTTGTTTACCTTTTATTACAAGTGTATTGTAAATAATGGGCAATATTAGAAACAAAATAAATAAATAACTTTCAGACTAATGATCGAATTTAATCATTAAAAACTTCAATCTTATTAATTCTCGGGACTTACTTTAAATGCGGTATTTATCTTAATTACACAATTTTTAAAGTCGCAAAATTCCAACCTATAAAACTTGCGTCAAACATAAATCGTACTTTTTCTGATAAAACTTACCTTTTTTTCTCCGACTTATTAGGATTCTTGACCCTTAAATCCGCAATCTAGAAAATATGGTTCTCAATAATACAGGCAGGGAGTGTGGTCAAAAAGTTTGGCCACTTAATTAATTCATTTCATTTTCTAAAGTATTCGTTTATCCAATAATTCAATGCAAATACAAATAATTTTTATGCATATTTATAAATTTTATAACTTTTTTTAATAATGGTCTAAACATTTTTCAGCTGTAAGATACACAAATTTTTATATAATTTTAAATTTTCTAATTTTAATCTACAAATTCCAAAATTTAAAACATATTGTTTTTAAAGTTTTTGAGAAATGAAAATTTAAGGATACGGCGTGTATGAAATTTCTCGTTTCTTGAGAAATATTAGACCGATTTTTTGTTCATCTTTCGTAGTTTGACATTTAAAAAAACATAGTTCAAAACTTAGTAAAATTTTATGGACCACACGAATCAAACATTTTTCTCCTATAATTGAATAAAATAATAAAAACATGATAAATATTTTCAAAAAAATTAATTTTGCTTGAAATTATTCTATGTAAATTATTTTAAAAATTCAATCGTGGGCATATTTCTTTTCATTTGCTTAATTAAATCCAGAGATGTAGCGAAATATTAGCAAAGTAAAATTGACATTAAGGGGCCTATCTACATTAGTGGAACCTTCGAGGAGATATTAGATATATCTCTCCTCTAAGAGTGGA
This sequence comes from Parasteatoda tepidariorum, assembly GCF_982258835.1. Classification (NCBI taxonomy): domain Eukaryota; kingdom Metazoa; phylum Arthropoda; class Arachnida; order Araneae; family Theridiidae; genus Parasteatoda; species Parasteatoda tepidariorum. The sequence goes on from NC_141763.1 coordinate 104,397,848, forward strand.
ACCATTTTTTTCAAATTGCGACTCTTACCCCCCCCCACACACACAATGGTACGATCAAGAATAAAAATGCTGTTAAAAATAATGACAAATGCATTCTTACTCAGAGAAAGTAAGTTTTTTTTCCCTTCTGTCTGATAATTACATAACCTAAATATCGTCTGTCCCAATTAATTAGCGTATTTAATGTTATAGAATATATTTGCATATAATATATTATAATACAATATTTTCTCATAATTATAAGTTTGTTTAAAAAAGATAATTCCACATAAAAAATATTTTTTTTTATGTTGCTTTTTATTTTAAAATATTTAATTAATTAATGATCGAAAAAAATTAAATATAAAATACTCAAATTTTAACATCATTTTAATCTCCGTAATTTAAAATAACGAAATTCAAAATTTGAAAGGAATCAGTCGAATAGTTACTGAGATATAAAAATTTAAAAATGCTATTTCTCTGAAATTCTAATACTCAATAAATTATTCGACCGATTTCAGTCAAATTTTATATTTTCTCCTTTAAGGAATTTAGATTTATTTAAAACGTGTATAGGGTAAACTAACCAGTGAAGGAACACCTAAGCTTCGCTTGCCTTCTAAAAAATCATATTAATTTCAAAATTCGTAATTTTAGTTAAATGACAGTGTCAACATATTTGTTACTAATTGCAAATTATATAAGAAAAATTTTAGAGAACTTACATAATATTGTTTTAAAGTTTTGGAGGTTCAAATAACAAGTAGTTAGACGACCAAGTGAAGGAACAGCTCTTACCAATGAATGAACGCCCAGTAAAGGAACACTTAATTTTGGTTATTTTTTAATGCTCTTTATGAATTTTTAAGCCATACAAATATTTAAAAACAAGCCTATTCTTGAAATTATAGCATATAAATACTTGGAAAATGTTAACTTTTTTTGTAATCAGGAATTGAAAATTAAAGTGTCAACATATTAACACATACTGTTCATTCACTGGGAAATCTATGCCCAGTAAAGGAACATGCCTGTTCCCTCACTGGTTAGAAGTTGTTTTTCGTATTTTTAACATACTTTTGATGCGGAACATCACTAAAGGTACAAGAAAATTAAAGTTCATCTTTTATTTTCATTAACATTTTCATTAAAAAAACCCAGTAAAGGAACACTTGTTGCTTCACTGATTTTTCATCGTTTGGTGATCCAGTGAATAAACACCCCTTTATCTCAGAGAACACACAGAACAAAACAAAAACTACAAAGCGAGTAGCGAAATCAGATGTACTTACATGAACGGGAAATTTTTCAAGAATGATTTAAAAATATTTTCGCAACAGGATTGCCAGATTACAAAATATGAAAACAAAAGCGCAAATTGAGTGTAAATAGAGGATTTTAATGTGCCGTTCTTACTGCATTGCTGAAGTGATTTGCTATGTTGTGCATTGATTTGTTAGTTACCAAGGATGTTTTATTACCTATTTTTTATTTTATTTTATTTTCTGTTTTTGCGTGTTATTTTAATTTAATGTGTTCTATTTTATTTGTTGTAATTTTTGTAAAAACATTTTTTGAATGCTCCTCACACTATTGTATTAATTTATTTTGCTTTGGCTCTATTGATACAATATCAGAAAGCACTTTTTTTTTGCGGATATAATCGTGTGGGCTGATGAAAAGATTATATCTTTCATTTTCCGGTATTTTTTTTTTAAATCAGTTGTGTGTTATTTTTTTTATTATCTCCCCCCCCCTTTTGCATATGTTTATAATTTTATAATTTTCCTTTGTTTTATCTGCATTTTGAACTTATCTAATGAGTTCTGTTTACTTGCAGCTTATGCGCAATAAATGAAACTTATTGTTTTTCTTAACTTTCTTCGTGTTTTCTTGTATATATATATATATATATATATATATATATATATATATATATATATATATATATATATATATATATATATATATATATATATATATATATATATATATATATATATTTTATAGATTTGAAAAGAGCATTTTTAAAGTGGAATCAGTGAAAAAAAAATGCTAAGCTAACTGCAAATATATCCTGCGCCCGTTTTAACAGTTCTTACTATCCTGCCGGCTTATAACGTCGTTGCCGAGTGGAAGGATTAAAACAGGTCTTAGGCTGGGAAGGAGGGTACAAAATTTATTTATTAATTATAAGACAGAGCAGTCATGAAAGTGCACACGAAAAGTTGCGCTTCTCGGTTATATGTTAGGGAAAATCTTGCATAGTAAAATCCGTAAATGTCTCTATTTAGGGAAAAGAGGAAAATCTTAGAAATTACCATTGGTTTATGAAATAGGTCGAGTGATTCCCACGAAGATTAAAGGGAAAAATGTCCTGCTTTTAATTAGTGCATAGTTGAGCCAAAAATAGATTTAAGGGCAGGATGTGAATTTAAAAGTGTGAGAAAAAGTGTGTGCATTTTGATTAGATTAATAAAAGAAAAGAAAAGAAAAGGATATTCAGAATAGAACTAGCATAAAAAGATTAATTGAAGCTTTTTATGTTACATAAATATATATATATATATATATATATATATATATATATATATATATATATATATATATATATATATATATATATATATATATATATATATATATATATATATATATATCTGTAATAACAGGACTACATCCCTGTTATCATTGTTGTATTCATCTTTAATAATGCAGTCAAAAGCCATAATACGTTATAAAAAGGTTTATTTAAAGAAAGGTTGGTGGTTATAACAGTTCACATCCCCACTCCACAAGGGAGGGGACTTGGATGAAGCTGCGAATGGTTCCAGCAGATGTTTATTGGAAAACGTTATTCAGCAAGAGACATGCGAAAACAATCGGTCTCGCATTAAATACTTACAGATTCCAGTCGTACATACCTTTGTAACTTTACGCATTGTGGAAAATCATTTAATGCTTCCTAATATGGAAGTGAAAGAGGAACAAGATTCTAAAAATAACTCCGCCTTTGAAATATAAATCTAATTATGATTCAATGGCATGTTTTCAGCCTTGAATTCCCAAAATAGAATATCTCTACTCTTACTCTTTAACAAAGACATTTTATGAAATCGAAAGAGTTTTAATTCTTTTACTAATACAAAAGTATTTATAATTTTTGTATTACATATATATATATATATACATATATATATATATATATATATATATATATATATATAATAACAGGGCTACGTCCCGTTTATCGTTATTGTATATTCATCTTTAATAATGCAGTCGTCAGGCGGAATACTTTATCAATAGGTTTATTTAAATGTAGGCTGGTGGTTATAACAGTTCACATCCGCACTCCACAAGGGAGGGGATGGAGAAGACTTCTGACAGTTCCGGAACAACTTATGAGGATCACAGCATGATGAAAAGGACACGCAAGAACTAGTGTTCCTACGTTTTATACAAACACAGATTGGGGTAAAAAGGCACAATTTTGTAACCTTAAGCATCACCAAAAATAATTTATTGCTTCCTAATATGGAAGTGAAAGAGGGAACGATTCTAAAAAGAACTCCTCCTTTGAAATATAAATCTAATTATAATTCAATGGTATGTTTTCAGCCTTGAATTCCCAAAATAGAATATCTCTACGCTTGCTCTTTAACAAAGAAACTTTATGAAACCGAAAGAGTTTTAACTCTTTTATTAATACAAAAGTATTTATAATTTTTGTATTATATATATATATATATATATATATATATATATATATATATATATATATATATATATATATGTAGTGCCAGTTCCTGTACGCAAAGCTGATATCAGTTCTCAGATCCGTCAGCTAGAAGTCGCCTTAAGGTAGAAGTCCCGACAGACTATGGAAGCTGGAAGCTGGACCCTGTGCGTATGACTAGGAAACAATGGGAATTTCCCTAAGACATGAGAGCGCGGTTTGAAACTAACCGAAAAAGCCGTATATGGACTCCAAAGAGGAGTTATGATTATGAAAGATCGTAACGACGAACTCATTATTACTCATTTATTATTTTTTGTGTTATTTATGTGATTGTTAATCGTCCGTGTTTATGTAAATTTCTCTTCAATATATGTTTTTATTAAAGAACAGTGCCTCTTTTTATTTTCAAAGACGACCTCTCTTGCCGTCCCCACATATATACTCTGAATAAACATTTTGACGGATTTGGATTCTTGATTCTTCAGATATGATGGTAGCCATAATTTGGATAGTCCAAATAGTTTAAACAAAAAAGCGAACGAAATTTTGGATTCTTTAATCTTAAATTTACTTTTTGCATTAATTAAGCTTTAAGTAAGACCGTTTTTGCCGCATTTCTGGAACCTACAGCAATCAAAAAGTTTGGCACTAAATCATGTTTATTTAAATATAATTTCCATGTAAAAATAATTATTGATAATTTTTTTATTTAATTTAATAATGGTCGAAATTTTAAAATGTAATAAATACACATATATTTACAATTAAAATTACAATGAACATGTAATGACTAAATTAAAATGTAAGGGCAATTGGGTTATTGTAATACGATAAAGGTGAAACTATTAACGATAAAGTGATAATATGATAAAAGTGAAATAAATAATATTAAGGGGCCAAACTTTCAACCACTATCCTATATAAGTTATTGGGACCCTATTTTTCTGGCTATGGCTATCTTTCGTCCAGAGCTTCGACTTCGTCGACTAGCAAGTTATAAATTACTAGTTAAAGAAAATGCTAGTTAGAGAAAAACGCAGTAGAAAAAATTGCTAGTAACTTCTGATGGTCCGGATTTTCGATCGTTTTTTTTCCCAGTCATATTTTTCAAATTCAAATATTTTTTATGCGATGTTATCACGATACGCAAATTTTGAATTAGTCATCTATTCTTGACGATCTCGATGAATGACGATTCCATCGTTAATCATCGTCGTTTTCCAATCATTTTATATAGTTATAAATCGTTTTTTCTTTTTTGGAGATAGCAGCATGATTTTTTCAAACTTTGGTATTTTTAATACGATAATATTGAGATACCGGAAATTTGAATTTCAGTAATCACTTTTTGATACGTATGATTCACGGTTTTTACGTCACTAATACACTCCTCTTCCTCGTTTTCAAGGTAACTATTTCAGCTATTTTCTAATTTTACGGCACTTTACACGGTCATCCAAAATTCGATAATTTTAATTCAATGTTATTCACCGCATTTTTCAATCGTGTTTTGGTAGGTATTTATTGACTTTTCTAACATTACAACGCAGCTTTTAAAATTCTGATTTTTCCATACCCGATCTTATTAAGATATTTCCATTTCCGAATTTCGGATTAGAATAATCTCCGTTTGATGTACTTTTTTCGTGACTATTCCATCATTCAACTTATTTTCCGACCATTTTCTTCGTAGTTTTTTCCATTTTTACGTCCTTATTCACATGGTTTTTCAACTAACAATATGTTTAATATAATATGTTATTACGACCCGTGAATTTCAAATTTGACTGATCACTTTTGACGCGTTGAATTCGAGACTATGTCGTCGTAAATCTAAACTTATCTCTTTAATAGTTTTCTTGGCAGTTATAACAGCTAGTTGTCTTATTTGAGGTCCGGTAATTCCTACAACGTTCTTAAAATTTCGATATTTTAAATACACTAGTATTATAGACATTTGAGTATTCAATTTTTCATACTGGGATAAATATTTACTATTCAGCGATCGTTTCTATTGCAATAGGGCTTAATTGATCACGTAATTATGCTGTATGCAATTTTATGATCTAAATTTTTAGTTAACATAGAGGAAATTATTGGGTCGCCCACTATAAAACACAGGATCTGTTGGAGCCACTAAAAACAGATTCCGGGTTGGGGCAATAAGTACTTCGTCAGAGTCTATTTATAATACACTTTGTGAAAAGACTTCTGGGAGGGGAAGCATTATTTTTCGGTTCGATTTAATTCATTACATGCACATGCACATTCTAGAACTTAATAATATGTAATTATCACTTATCTTAAAGATGAAATTATCTCTTGTGTTGTAATAATATTCTATCCCGTACTGTAATAATACTGGAAAAAAATATTTTACGACTTGTTGCCAACTCGAATTTTAATGTACATTATTAATGGTTTTAAATAAAAGCCGCGGGGGGGCGTAAGCGATTGACCTCCAATGAGGGAGAGCTTTCATTTCAATAAGTCTCACTGAAATGTCGAGTTTTCTGCATCACAAAATGTATTGTTATTCTGCTTTTAAAAAAATGCTTTATAAATCCTGATTTTCTAGTTGTATTTTTAGGACTAACAAACGTTGCTACTGATTTTGGAAATTGAAACCATAGCCTGCATTTTGAGAGTCAAAAATTGAATTGAAAACGGTATGTGTTAGCAAAAGTACATTTTTGCTTCTGATTTCGTAACTTCAAACATCACCTGCCCTAATTAATGAATGCATTCAAAATTAGACTCTCGACCCATCTTAGAACATAGAAATCCGATTATTAGATCAAAAGTTATGAATGGTATTTTTTATTGAGTGTGTTTCACACGCATGTGTGTGCGTAAGTGCGTGTGCACTGAAACGTAACCACCGAGAAATAAGGCTGTTGAGATTACCAAGGTCTTTTAGTGACGTCACAAACAGTAGTGTTTAGCTGATAGGCAATAATCAGCCAATTTCAAATGTTGGTCATTCATTGAACAACAGCCCCGTTTGTCCGTCGAATACGTGATCCGTTATAAACCATTATTATTATTATTATTATTATTATTATATATATATATATATATATATATATATATATATATATAATAACAGGGCTCCAACCCTGTTATCAGTGTTGTATTTAGCTTGAAATAATTGCAGTCATAAGCCATCAGACGTTCTAAACAGGTTTATTTAAATATAGGCTGGTATTGCTAACAGTTTACGTCCACACTCCCTATGGGAGGGGAATGGACAAGACTTCTGACAATTCCTGAACAGCTTATCAGGATCAAATCATGATGAAAGGACACACAAAACTATGCGTTCTTACGTTTTATACCAACATAGATTTGAAGTAAAAAGGCACATTCGTACATTCCTTGTAACCTTACGCATTAAGGAAAATCATTTCTGCTTCCTTATATGGAATTAAAAAAGGGAACGATTCTAAAAATAACTCTTCCTTTGAAATATAAATCTATTTATATTTCAATGGTATGTTTTCAGCCTTGAATTCCCAAAATAGAATCTCTCGACGTTTATTCTTTAACAAAGACATTTTATGAAAACGAAAGAGTTTTAATTCTTTTATTAATACAAAAGTATTTAATTTTTGTATTACATCCCCCCCCCCCAAAAAAAAAATTTTGGTGAGCCAAAATAAAAAAAATTTAGAATACTTTAAATTTAAAATTTTTAGGTTGGTACGATTGTTCCTTTTTCCCTGCTACAAACAACATCTTTTCAATTATGAGAAGAAAAAATATTATTTACAATGAGAAAAATATGAAAAACATGATTATGCAATTTATCTATTTAGTAACTAAACAGAAAGAAAAATTAAACATTTATAAACTATTCTACTAAAATTTTCAAAAAAAAAATTTTCTCACAAAAACATAAAAATTTTTTATGCAAAACGAACTGGACAACAATTGTCATTTATTCAGAATTTAAGATTCTGTGTGGTTAATAGGGGTTATTTACTTTATGAAAATCTGTATTCCCCGTTAAAATGGAGGAAAACAGAATTTCATGAAGCACAGGGAAAATGAGAGATCCAGATTGGACAATATAAAAATAGTTTATAAAAACATTTTCTCACCTAATTGAGAAAAAAAAAGGTTCAACTTACATCGCCCTCACACAACACCTCCTAGAAAAGAGTAGGCCTCTGCACGGGTTACCATAAATATCCTTTAGTAGTCCAAACGTAATGACATATGTCGTATTTTCGTCCACTGCGCAGCTTAGTACCCCGAACATAATGACATCTTTCTTATTTTTCATCTACTGCGCAGTTAACTTCGTCACATCGGACTACTAAATTGATCAGTGCTGAGGCCTTCATACTTCTAGGAGGTGTTGCCTCACATCAAAATGATGTAGAGGTAAACATCTCCACACGTGATTCGGATCTCTCAAAAATATAGGGTTTACTTCTTCCTTTGAAGAAAGTAAAAAAAATTTCTTTTCCTTTGGACTCTATTGATGATTTAATTTCAACATTAGTGGGTTGTGATATTTCCTAAGCTTTGAAATATGTACTATTTCAAAATTTTGTTTACTCAACATATTCTTTTTATTTATTTTGTAATTAGTTTCTGAACTTTTTTGAAGAATTTTATACGGTCCACTAAAAGGGGGTGACAACTTCCTCGTATTAGGATAAGTAAATTCTTCAAACATAACTAATTCATCAGTTTTAAAATCTATATCTAAAAATCTAGGATCATAATAGATTTTATTTCTTTCATGATATTCTTTAGTTCTTCGAATTGCTATTTTTTTAGCTTCCTCAACAGGTGGATAGATTCCTTCCTTTAAAGGATTTTCATAGGGGAGTCTACCATGCATGAGGTATGCAGGTGGAAATTTTGTTACAGAATGGGGAGTTAAGTTATAAGTATTAACTATATCTTTTAACAAAGTAGGCCAGGGAGTTTTAGTAGGTTTTTCATTGATTTTACATTTTAAACTCGTAATTATTGTTTGACCAAGGCGTTCTACCTTGCCATTAGACTGCGGATGATGTGCAGTTGTCAATAATTGTTGAATTTTATTATGCTTCAAAAATTTTTTAAAATGAGAAGAAGTGAAGGCAGCGTTTCTATCACTCAACAAGGATTTAGGAATTTGATTTTGAAAAATTTGATGTAAAAATTTTTTATAGGTTTCTGAGCTAATGGATTTTGATGCAAAAGCCCAAATGTATCTTGTGAGGTGGTCAATAATTAAAGTTAAATATTTTTTTGTTGAAGTATAGTAATTCAATCCACCAACTCTATCTATTGCTAGCAAGTCAAATGACTGATTAACAGGGGGTAAGGATTGTAATAATCCAAATCTTTTTTGTCGCGGTTTTTTATTTAATTGGCACGTATGACAATGTCTACAAAATTTTGTTATATCTGAAGTTATGTTATTCCAATAATAAACAGGGGTTATCAAGTTTATCATTTTTTGCACTCCTGGATGATTAAATTTATCATGAGCAATTTGCAGAATTTTTAATCTCAACGAAAATGGAACAACTATTTTAGTAAAATTTTTCTTACGTACACATAAAACATTATTGACATCAACAAAATTACCTTGTAAGTTATCTTTCCTTTGAGCTTCAACAATTTCATCCAATTTTAACAAATGTGAAACATGAGCATTATTATTGTTACAATTAATTTTGACAAGTGAATGTGTTGCATCTCTCGAAAGCCAATCTGCTTCAAAATTCGTAGAACCTTTTGTGTATTTAATATCATATTCATACATACTTAACAATAATGACCATCTAAATAATCTAGCTTTTAAATTTTTAACATTTTTTAGCCAAACTAAAGCAGCATGGTCAGTATGTATGGGGAATTTTTGGCCAAAAAGATAATGATGGAATTTATTTAAAGAATCTACAATAGCAAGACATTCAAGTTCTGTAATTGCATAGTTTTTTTCATAGTCCCTTAAGGAGCGAGAATGAAAAGCTACAGGATGCAATACACCACATTCATCTGTCTGTTTTAACACAGCACCAATTCCAACTAACGATGCATCAACAAAAAGATGACATTCATGATTAGGATTAAAAATTTTCAAAATTGGTTTACAAATAATAGCATTTTTTAAAAGTTCAAAAGATTGTTGACATTTTTCTGACCACACCCATTTTACATCTTTCTTTAACAAGTTATTCAAAGGATGTCGAATACTTGCATAACTATCAATAAATTTATTGTAAACATTTATTGATCCGAGAAATCTTTGCAATGATTTTACATTTTTAGGGGGCAATAATTTTTTAATAACCTCAATATTATGGTTATCGGGTGACACAATTCCATTGCTTATTTCATATCCTAAAAATTCTATTTGTTTTTGCAAAAATTAACATTTTGAAAGTTTTAATTTTAAATTTTCTTGTTTACAAATATCAAAAATCTTTTTAAGATGGGTTAAATGTTCATCATAAGAATTAGAAAATATAATGATATCATCAAAGTAGTTTGTAGCAAATTTAATTTTATGTTTATTTAAAATTCTACGAATTGTACGTTGAAAGATGCTTGGCGCATTCTTCCCGCCAAAAGGTAATCTTAAGTATTCAAATAGACCGTTGTGAGTAGCGAATGCTAATTTCTCAGTGTCATCAGGATGAATACGAACATGATGATATCCCTGTGATAAATCTATTTTAGAATAATAACAACTATTAGATAATTTTTCAATTAAAGACTGTATTAAAGGTAGAGGTTCAGAATCTGTTTTTGTAATTTGATTTAATTTTCTAAAGTCAACACATAAACGACTCTTTTTATTTTCATCTTTTTTAAAGACTAAAGTTACAGGGGCAGCATAAGGGGATGAACTTTCTTTTATAATGTTATTTTTTAACAATTCTTCTGTTTGTAAATCAATTTCCTGTTGTTGTTTTGGGGATGTTTTGTAAGGCCTTAGAGATATAGGTAAATCTGATGTTAACCTGACTCTTTGCGGTTCGGTTCTGATTTCTCCCACATCGTGTTTATATTTTGCAAAAATATCATCATAACCTTTTAAAATTTCTTTTAAGTCCACATTTTCTATTTTGTTCTCATTTTTTATTTTTTCGTCGATATTGACCTGATAATGTGCGCACTCATTACCTAGTTCTATCTTCGAATCATTTGAAATTTTTGGACATTTCTTCTTTTTCCTCTTTTTCCTTTTCTTTTTATTTTTGTTACCCTTTACATTATTTTTTTCGATGTTTACTTTTACTGAAACATCATCAACTTTTATTTTTTCATCATTTTTAACCTTAACATTTTGAGAATTTTGCTGTCTAATGTGCAAAGATAAGTTGTCATTGTTTGAATTAGCAGAGGTGATCAATCTCTTACCAAATTGAGTAACAACTGGCCCGACACAGTCAATAGACAAATAAAAATCTTTGCAAGTCTGCAACCCTAATAAAGCATATGGTAAATCAGTATCAATTATAAAAAACTTAGCTGAGTTAACAATTTCGCTTATCTTAAGGGGAAACTCACAAATTTCGTTAAGTGTTAATTGCCCTTTCGTTTGAGTAACATTTAATTTTTCACATTTTTTAATAGGAATATTTAATTTTAACACCAAATCTTTTGGTATTATATTCAATGTTGACCCGGTATTAACATTCAATAAAATCTCTTTATTTATATTTTTATTTTGTTTTGGACGTCCCTTTAAGGTATTTATTTTCCACTTTATATCCATTTTCAACTTTATATCCGGATATTATTAATTGCTATTGATTATTTGTCATATTTTGAACGTTCATTTCAACAACATTGCTAGGGTTGTTTACACACGAGGAGCCCATGTGAAATTGATTCAAAAGTCCTTTCTTCGAACAGTATTTACACTGATTTATTGGGATCTCCTGTGCTGTATGATGTATTTTGGGTTTTGTCACATTCGGGGTTACACTTTTATTTTTAGGACAAGCCGGGGCTTTATGTCCTGGTGCATTACATTTATAGCACTTTATGTCATATTTTGGGTTTTCCATTTTTTTCATAAATGGTCCCTTATTATTTTGAAATTTATTTTTGTCTAAGTCACTTTTAATTTTTTCATAAATTTTAAGTTTTTGTTTAAATTCAAAAAGATTATTGGCTCCATAAAGAATCGATTTATTATTTGTTTGGTCTGGTATTCCCTGAATTATGTAAGTGATTAGAGCTAAGTCATCAATATCACTTTGAGTCGCAATTTCTTTCATTTTTAGGAAATATTCTTGAAGTGTTTCATTATACCTTTGCTTTCTTTTCTGCAACATTGCATGTACTTCTGCACTATTACAACTAAATCCGAATTCTTCAAGCAAAAGATTTTTTAATTTTTCATAAGAATTTAAATGAGTTTCACTTCTAATTAAAGTTAATGCATTTCCCTTCAAACATCTTTTAGCAAATAAAAATTTCTGCATATCAGACAATTTAAATAAGGTAGCATGAGTTTCAAAATTTTCAAACCAAGAATTTATATTTTCGTGTTTTTCTCCTTTAAAAATAGGAGTAACTGCTTCAACATCAGCGAAATTAACTCTTAATTTAGCTTCAATTTCTCTATTATTTATATCATTACTAGAATTTTGACTATAGGATGCCATATCTTTATCAGTATAAGCATGAGTTTGTATTTCTTTATCAACATACATTTTAGTATTTAAACTAGCTTGTGTAAATTGACTTACACAAGTTTTAATTGGTAAATGTGATTCAAAATCAGTTTGAGTTTGTTTACATTGAAATTGTTTAGTTTCATCCTCATCTTCAGAGGGATTTTCAATTACTAAAGAATTTTTTAAAAAATTGAAATCGCATAAACAAGTTAAGATGTGTTTGGCAATTTCATCTTTATTTCCTTCACTGGAAATATTTAAAATGTCTGAAATTTTGACTAAGTCCGAAAAATTGAAAGTATTACAAATTTCTTGTAGTTTGTTTGAAAATTCTTCATCGTTAGGTTCAAAAGAAAATTCAGAAAAATTTAGAATTTTGTTACGGTTTAATCTAGAAAAATCATTTGGAAACAAAAGTTTAAATAATAACTTAATTTTGTTTGCCGTCACTAATTTAATTGACATTTGAATCACATTTATTTCCTTTAAAAACATTTTAGATGCACGATAAATACAATACTATATCATAATGTTATATAAAAAAAATATATATATATATATATAAACACAAGAAATACAAGCTAACTCTTAATAATACTCTATTCCATTATTCAAAATAAAATATTTAAATTACTACTCATATCCAATATTACTAAAATATTTAGGCATAACATTGAGACAGAAAAAAAAAATGAGAGGAAAAAAAATTTATCTACAGTCAATCCTTTCCATTTGTCACTTTTCTTTTGACCTTCATTTATTTCGTTGGAGAGGGAAAAATATGCCATTTTTTTCTTTTTCCTTCGCGCACTTAATTCGTAGCAATTCATGAATAAGATTCGCGCACATTCTTTTTTTTTGTTTTCACAACTTGAGCTGTAAGAATTGTAGGATCACTCGGTGTCGAATCACTACCATGGTTGATGTTTCTTCATACTTATAGGCACTATGGAATTGTAGGGTCATCGGATGGGATACCTTCACTGGTTTCAGGGGACAATCTCCAACCATCGTCCTTCCTTTCTTTTACATCAGCATTTCAGGCGCGACGAGGTACAGGTAGTACGGGTGGAAAATCGCCATCCTTCCTTCAACGTTTTTTTCACTGCCGATTTTTTTCTCCTCCGGGGGTGATGGAAAATTTCAACTTAGCAGTCAGCCAGACTACTTTACGCTTAGTTTTTGCGAGATAAAAATGGGTAAACTTCCTCCGCAAGTATTAATCCTGGCGTCTTGTAATAACAGGGCTCCAACCCTGTTATCAGTGTTGTATTTAGCTTGAAGTAATTGCAGTCATAAGCCATCAGACGTTCTAAACAGGTTTATTTAAACATAGACTGGTATTGCTAACAGTTTACGTCCACACTCCCTATGGGAGGGGAATGGACAAGACTTCTGACAATTCCTGAACAGCTTATCAGGATCAAATCATGATGAAAGGACACACAAAACTATGCGTTCTTACGTTTTATACCAACATAGATTTGAAGTAAAAAGGCACATTCGTACATTTCTTGTAACCTTACGCATTGAGGAAAATCATTTCTGCTTCCTTATATGGAATTGGAAAAGGGAACGATTCTAAAAATAACTCTTCCTTTGAAATATAAATCTATTTATATTTCAATGGTATGTTTTCAGCCTTGAATTCCCAAAATAGAATCTCTCGACGTTTATTCTTTAACAAGACATTTTATGAAAACGAAAGAGTTTTAATTCTTTTATTAATACAAAAGTATTTAATTTTTGTATTATATATATATATATATATACACTCTATAACAAAAAAATCGACGCACCAAGAAGGAGTTGTCCGATTGAAACGAAAATTGGTGGATAGGAAGACAATGTGCAGAATAGTAAATGATTAAAATTTCAGAACAATTGAATGATTTATTGCAGAGTTACAGTAACAAGTTCAATAAGATGTTGACCCACCTCTAGCCTGGATACAAGCTGTCACACGGCGTGACATAGACCGATAAAGCTCCCAGATGGTCTCTTGCGGTATTTCCTGCCAAATTCGACCTAATTGTCAAACGAGGTCATCAACATTCCGTGCCAGATGCAATCGCCTTCCCATCATATCCCAGACATGTTCGATGGGAGAGAGATCTAGTGATCTGGCAGGCCACGGAAGAGTTTGACAAGCTTGCAGACAGTTCATAACAAAGCGTGCCGTATGTGGTCTGGCATTGTACTGCTGAAAAACCAGCCCAGGGCGCTGCAAAAGGAACGGTAGGAAAACAGGTCTTAGGATGTCGTCGACATACCACTGTGCAGTAAGTATACCTCGAATGACGACCAAAGGGGTCCGGCTGTCAAAGGAAATGGCACCCCAGACCATAATGCCTTGTTGAGGGCCGGTGTGGCGTGCAATAGTGAAGGCAGGATCCCCCCTCTGCCCTGTGCGTCTCCAAACACGTCTTCGATGATCGTCAGGACACAGTTAGAAGCGGGATTCGTCGCTAAAGACTATACGTCCCCAGTCGGCATCATTCCAGCCATATCTGTTCAAAACATTCATGCATACGAAATTTTAAAGCCATCGGATGATTTTTTGTTATAGAGTGTATATATATAAGGTCTATATATACAGATATATAAAAGGTATATATATATATATACCTTTTAACAATGCAATATGCATGAGCAGTTCCAAAATGTAAAAGAAATTACGAAAAATGGGCCTAAAGTCTCAGTTTTTAAGTTTCCCATAAGGGAGGAAATGAATCGAAAATGGATTAATTTCATTAAACGAGACAGTTATCAAATAACTGTTAACAGTCGAATAAGTGTTATTTATCTTTTATATTTTAATATTCGTTTTTGCAGACTTTATAATAAATTTTGTAATTACATCGTGAAAAAAGTTTTATTTAAGAATTACAATGTTTTGGGTATTGTTTATTGTTAGCGAATATTATAATATAAAACTAACAAAGCATTCGTACATTTGCAAAACTTTTGGAAGTGAAATAAAACAAATTTAAACATCATTTGTATAAATATATCGACGAACAAATATCAGGATGTCCTTAAAAAGTTAAAATTTTTATTATTTAAAAAAACTAGTCAAAAAAAGCAGTTTAGTTATATTTCTAAAAGAAAGAAAAATTAATAATAATGTTGATTGGCACTTGAAGCTCATTTATTTTTAACTCTTTTATAGGAATGAAACTTTATACTCCGATGCATTAAATGACATTAATACAAAAGGAATTTAATTCGTTGTTAGACATTTTAATTTTCGTACGTTATAAATTTGAATGAATATTAATGAAACTGTTAGTCATACTTCAAATGGTATGAATATTTTTAACACAGATAAATTGTTTTTGTGTATCTTATCATGATGTCTTACATAATTTTTTACTACTTTATAATCAGTCATTAGATTTTATAATTTTCTTTAAGGAATCTCTATTTTTTTTTTTTTTTTTTAACAAATCTTATAAGAAAAATTGTCATCAATATATTTATATGTCAGAAAAACTTAAAGTTTAAAGATACTTCACTTTTTTATAATAATCAACAAAAAATGAAAAAAAAACTATATTTATTTTTGAAAATACGAAATACTATTTTAAAGTTTTACAATCTTAAAAATTTAAATGCTTTGCTAAATTATTTATAATTCATTTATTATTATTACTTTATAATTATTACTTAGCTAAATTATTTTGTCCCATTTTTATATTATATGCGTCGTTTGTCTGTTAATTGCAGTGTTTATGTTTATATTGTTTCTACTTAGAATTTGAATGTATATCTTACGATTTTGAAAGAATTCTTTGTAACCTATTTAAAAATAGTAATTTTATGAATACTAATAAAATTATAATCTCATTATTTGTCTCCTTTCTGCTATGATATAGCATATTTTTATTTGTCTCGTATTCGTTTCCTTATTAAAATGCATCATTTCTTTTTTTCACATATACGATTAAATCCAATGTCTGATTACATATTAGAAAATAATAAATTCTATCCTTGCCCTGTTACGGTTGGGTATAGAATAAAAAATGAAAAAGTTGCAAAAATGATAACAATTTAGAAAGAAAAAAAACTAAAAAAATTAATGGCCGGGTGAAACATATAGCAGTGGTGTCGCAAAACATTTATAACCCATAAGGAATAGTAAATTTTCTTCTTCAAAAATAAGTTCCAGAAGATAACAAGTATATTCTAAAAAAACATACCTCCTTCTCCATAGAAGCTACCTGAGTTTAGGATGAAACAAACAGAAAAAAAACCTTGGCTAGTGAAAATGAATTAGTCCAGTTCTTTTTTTGAAAAAAATCTTTGTTGTTTTATTGGAGAAAAACATGTTAAAAAATCATCATATTGAGGCACATCATGTAAGGAATCATCAATGGCACATCCTAAAAATGTGGTAACTAGTGATAACTGGAACAGGAAACCGGACTTATCCTTGAAAAGGGAAAAGCTGCCGACATTCTTTTTGAGATTTTTTTTGAAGAGATTAACAAGCAGGAGATATCCCGATCATGAAGTTAGAAAATGACTGTGAAGGATTTCCATCACTGGCGGTGGCTGGTCAGCGGATCATCTTAAAAGCTGGAGATTTATCAGGAAAATTCTTTAGTAGACATTAATCCGAGACAATGAAAAGGACAGTAGATTGACCACATGGCGGTAGATGAGTTAGTTACAGAGAACAAAACAACAAATAAAGATGGCGCAAGGAAGCCATTCTTCCAAAAAGCTTCTCCACCTCAGGGAGGTGGGAGCAAAAAATATCAAAAACTCCGTTAAGCGGAGGGCAGCAAATTACTTGACCATCAAAATATCGAAAGCCTCTCGTCTTTCGCGCTCTTCCTTTTTATAAGATACAAAAACTTAAAGTTGAAGTTGTATTACATGTTGTGCAAGTTAAAGTTAAATTATCTAAAAATTACGAGTTGAGACGAAAAATTGATTATACGTTAACAGTTACGGTTGAGAAACACAACATACACGCGGAGATGAAAGATGCCGACAACCAGTGCGAATTCTCAGAAAAAAAAGGGTGGAATGTTCTCGAAAGAAAGGGGCTCTTCAAGGAGCTGGTAAGGAATTTTAGGGGGAGAATGTCCAAATTGCGCTACCGCTTAAGGGGCTAAAGAAAGATGATGAAATAAAAAAATGTATTACAAAATTATAAATTAAGTCAAAAGAATTAGTATTATTGATTAAAAAAAACAGGATATTTAGAAAATTAGGCTGTGACCTAATGTCACAATCCTTAAATAAGATTTACTTTTTTGATATTAAAATTAGTTATGATGAATCAAAATTTAAGATTAAAAGAAAAAAATTCTTATTAAATCATTTTCTATTATGAAATACACATAATATTACTTCATGAAAAGCATCAAACATGTTGATTTTATTGAGTTATAACGTGATAGGTAACATTGATTTATGATAATAAAAAGCTAAAAAATTGACAGCTTAAAAATATTTAAGTGCAATTAAATTAGCTGAAGAAAAAATATTTTACGTTGCTATTTATTATAATTTTCTTTTAATAATACCCATCTGGAAACCCCGTTATCTTATGGTTCTCTAACAAACCTACAATGTCACAAACCTACTGAGGGGACTCTCGGTGACTAAGTCCATTTTTAAATTTCGAAATGTCATGGCAAAAGGCAATTCAGTGTGGGTAGTGGTAATGATTTGCCGTGGACGGACATCATGGGCACAATTCATAGTAACGACAGATCGTCGCAGACACAATTCCTCGGGAGCACAATTCGTTAGCACCACAATTCGTAGTGGGGCACAACTCCTTGTCGTAACAATTTTTCGCAAACACAAAATTTTTTGCTGTGTCGTAGTAACAACGACACGTCTACGAAAGTTAACTAAATATTTAATTTGTAGCCGCTCAAAAAAGTACATACGATGGAAGGTGTATGAGCTATGTTTACGTGATTAACTAAATTAAAAATGATAGCCGCGGCTAGTCCTTAGCGTCCATCATAATTATTTCGCGAAAAAGATATATGTTGTTGGTAAAATATTTTTAATTAGCATTTATTTTGGCTAAACGAACTATTTGTATTAGTCGTGACATATTTGTATCAAGAAATATAACATCTACTCATCGCCCTTGTTGTTGATAATATTCTAGATTGTCCAAATTTCCTTAATTTTAATTTTTGAATTAGAAAACAAAAAGAATGAAATGGTTTCTAAATTAAGTTACCACTCACTTTTACAACAGACACTGTGAGCGTTACAGACACTGGGACTTTCTAGGGTATAAAACTAATAAAAAATTTCAATAAAAAATTTGAAAAAAAACTTACATCTAAAGATGGAATTTTTACGTTTTGGTGTTCACTGATTGATTGAACTTCAAATTAAACTCATTAAGTGCTGCTGGTGTTAGATAAATTATGAAAAGATAGATAAAACGAGTACGCATATTACGACACATTTCCAACTCACGGTCAAAATCTTAGCATTAAAGATGTTAAAAATGACTAACCTTCCTCTGTTATGACATAATTTTGATGCTGCAATATTATAAACTGCTGTTTGTAGAAAATGCAACACCATGAAGGAATCATCAGAATCAAATGAAATTCGCAGCAAATGTCAATTATAGGATATTATGCAAATTAATAAAGTTTCAGAGCCATCGCGCGTGCGTGGCGCGCGCAGCGCCCTCTGAATTGATGCTGAAAGCGTATAAATAAAGTGCTGTAGCGGGACGTTGAAAATAGTTTATGATTATTTGTTAGTGGCAAACGTTTAGTGAGACCTGAGTATGCCTCCACGACGGAAGAATAAGAAATTCAAGCAACTTACGGAGTTTGAACGAGGGAGGATAATCGGCCTTCGAGAAGGAGGATTTTCCTATCGCGCAATAGCAGCTCGTATGCAGCGGAACAGTTCCACAGTGATGCGAGTTTGGAAGCAGTGGACCGACGAGCACCGAACAACTCGAAAAACAGGCACTGGACGACAGAAGGTGACGTCAGAGCGCGATGATCGACACCTGCTCCGCATGGCGGTGAATGATCGCACAGCTTCCTCCAGGCAGCTGGCAGCACATTGGTCTACTGCTACAGGTGTACAATTGTCGGCTTCGTCAATTCGTCGTCGTCTGCTGCGCCGTGGATTGCGTGCAAGGGTGCCATTATACAGGATTCCCCTCACGGCGGATCATCGACGGCTGCGTCGGCAGTGGGCTCTTGAGCACAGAGACTGGCGAGCTGATTGGCACCAAGTTGTCTTTTCAGATGAATCACGCTTCAATTTGTGGACCCATGATGGCCGTGTTCGTGTTAGACGTTATGCCGGTCAACGCTGCCTTCCCGAGTGTATTATTGAACGACATAGTGGTCGAACACCCGGAGTTATGGTCTGGGGTGCGATTTCGTATCATGGACGATCTCAATAGCAACAGATACGTCCGTGAAGTGCTACAGCCCGAAGTCGTTCCTTTCCTTCAAGGCATCCCTGGAGCTATCTTTCAGCAGGATAATGCACGCCCACATGTTGCGCGGACTGTTAGAGACTTCTGTTCAGCACAACGCATGCAACTTCTTCCTTGGCCTGCTTATTCGCCGGATATGTCGCCTATTGAGCACGTGTGGGATATGGTTGGTCGGCGTCTCACTCGTGATCCGCGTCCTGCAGTTTCCAAAGACGAACTTTGGTTGCGCATACAAGCGATATGGAATTCTCTTCCTCAAGCAGATATTCAACATCTGTTTGACTCCATGCCACGTCGTATAGCAGCACTTATTGCAGCGCGTGGTGGCTGCACCAAATACTGATTTCGGACGCTTAATTTGTTTCTTTTGTTTTGAAAATTTCATCATTTATTTGTATCAGTACAAGTCGTTTCTGCATTAAATTTCATTTGATTCTGATGATTCTTTCATGGTGTTGCATTTTCTACAAACAGCAGTTTACAAAAAATATTACAATGGAAGACATTTTATTTATTTTTCTGACATCAATACTGAAAAGCGAAAAACTAACAACATCCTTTCCTTCTCACAACCTATTATTTTAATATTAGCACTTCATGTCCAACCACCGGGTAAGTTATCTTCGTCCCAATAGCAGGACTGCCATTTTTCAAATTCTTGCCATGCATTCTTTGTTATCAATGACGTCAAAAAATGTGGCACTTTATTTTATTTCATTCTTAAAATTTTTTTCCCTATTTGGAAAGTTTTGTATAAATATTTCAGTTCTAGTAAATACGTAATTCATTCTACAATCTCAAGACGAAAACAGTCTACTCTAGATGTGTATTTTAAATGCAATAGTTATTCATAATAAAAGAGGTTCGGGCTTTCACAGTACTTTCACTAGAGAATGTATGTATTTTCACGACGGATTTACATTTTTGTGCCAATTTATAAGAAATATAACAACGAAAATGTGGTCCAAATAGCCGAGCTTATAAGTGTTAATTTTACTTTTTGCATTTATTTCCTTATCTCTAGAACTACTTTTAAAAAAATATTTATTGTGAATAATATATTACTATTTATTCAAAAACAAATTTTTAAAAAAATATTTCTTTAAAAGTTATTTTTAATAATTATTTAATTTAATAACAATTGAAACATTGACTTCTAAGAAAAAAAAAATTTTATATTGCGAGATGCGATACTTTTTCAAATCTTTTTTTTATTTTTATTTTTTAAAATTTCAGAAAAATATTTTATTTACTGCCAATAACGTTTGAGATTTTTACGGCATTCGTATTGAACTTTTTTCATTATTTTTTGGAAAATATATTTATATTTCGCCACTAAACAAACACGAGTAGCTTTTTAACACGTTTTGTTTATTTTCAAAATTTCACACAGCGTTTTGTCATTTGTTTCGTATTATTCATTAAACCCAGTAATCGGAGGGTTGTATAAAAAATAAAATAGCAGAATTAGGATAATTCTACCAATTTCTGAGTTGAAATGAGAAAGTTAACACTTTAAGTAAAAATATCTAAATCTAAAAATGAAAAAAAGTTTTATTTTTAAACTAAAGCGAATCTGAAAGGGGGCTGCTCTGACAGGATTTTGGCAACTTGAACTCCTTCACAGCGAAATAAGAAAATTAGAAGTAGACAGTGCAAAAGAGATTTGCCTTCGTACGTAGCTAGTTTAGTAAAATTATACTTTTTCCCCGAAAAAATTAATACCCAAGATATTTTTATACAGAAAGCTTTGTGTACATAAATAATACCAAAAAACTTCCCTACTCTCCTCTATACGCTACCCCCCCCCCTTTTTTTTTTAAACAGGGAAATGGGGGAGATTTGGGAAGGAGAACTGAATTTTTTCTAGAAAAGCAAGTGAGGCATTTTTTCTGATGTATTATTATTATTTACGTTAAATTGAATGAAACCAATCGTGAAACAATTTGAGAAATAATTCTGAAAATATATAGGTTTTATATGGAAAAAGTAGAAATTACGTAACTGCTACTAAAATAAGTGACACATTGTTGCCGATGTATTTTTTCACGTTGAGTCGAATGAAGTCATACACAAGTCAGTCGAACGAATAGCTCAAAATTTAAAACCGTTTTTGTGTATAAAAAGTACTTCGTACGCATTTACTTTTATATTGCCATGTAAGAGCTATTTAATACGTAAGCTATATTTTTCGATGTAGTTTTTTCATGGTGAATTGATTAAAGTAAAACAGGAAATGATAAGATAAATATTTAAGAAGTTATAAGTCATAGTTTGTGTACAGAAAGTGCATTATTGTATTTTTACTTTTATACGCATTTCATGTTGCAATGCAGAAAAGTTAAGTATTGCTTCCTAAGTATTTTTCCCATTGAATCGAAGAAAACAAACACAAACCAAATAGACTAATATTTTAAAATAGTTTTTCTTTATAAAAAAAAATACTACTTCTGAAATGTACTTATTATGAAGAAATATATTATTTCAAAGCTATTTATCCTATCGAGTTGAATTCATCTCATTCAATTCAATATGAAAAATTACACCGGAAAATGTAGCTTATATGTTCAGATAGCCTCTAGATAACAATGCAAGAATTATTACATAAGTACATGTCAGACTAAGTATTTTTTATACATAAAGCGCTTCTAACTTTTATACAACTGATACTATTGACTCTTATATAGTTTCTTTTAATTCAAAGTAAAAAAAGTAAGTAAGAAACAATGCCTCACTTGCTTAAGAAGCAATTTCAGAGGCATCAATAAGTACAAATACAAATTTGTACTTTTTGTATTTATAACTCATTTAATTTCCTCTCGTAATTGGTTTCATTCAATTCATCAAAAAAAATTCGGAAGTAATGCCACACTTGCCTGTTTGGTAGAAATGATCCCTTGAAATCACCCCCATTTCCCTCAAAATAAAGGAAGAAGCGCACAGTGAAGATTTTTCAGGCATCATTTATAGTGACATGAGAAAGATTTCTGCCAGAAGAATATTTTTTGCGTTTATTTTTCCGAAGAAACGCCCTTTTTATTGCTAACGAAACTGAAAAAAATTGTGCTCACTACGAACTGTCGCTATAGCGAGTTATGCCTGCGACGAATGACTATTGCGATAAGTTGTGTCCAAGATAAATTGTCGCCACGACGATAAGTTGTGAGAGTGACGAATTGTTGTCTCGATGAATTGTCTTGTTGACGAAAAATGCACACAACGGATTTTCCACTATAAATTGAGCGCGACAAGCTTTCGCTTCGATAAATTTTGAGCAACGAATCGATGCAAAACCCAGTGACATTTCGTGAGATTGAAACAAATTTTTTAATACATACGTACACTCTTAATCAGTTTTGCACAGTCTGCAAATTAACAGAGAAAGTTTCACTTTACTTGAGTGATCACGCGATTCTCCGTTCACGGTATGATTTCTGACTCGAGCAGCCTAAAAACAAATCGAGGCGATCTTAATACAGAACTCTCGTATTACATCTCGTGTCGTTGCTAAGTCTCTTCATCTGTCAGATAAGATCCATGCTGACGGCAAGAAAATCCACAATAAAAAGAGGATCTGCATCTGATCCACCTTAAAAAGTCCAATAAAAACCAGAAACTGGTTCAACATGGCATTTTTTAGGTTCTTCGGTAGCATTTTATGTCAGAGCAGGGGATGTCCCATGATACCAGTGGTGATACGAGGGTTGCTATTTATATTTCTGGCCTTGGCAACGTAAGTGTTGCTAGGCGACCGCAGACGATTTTAATCGAAAGTTTGATATTTTTAAACATAAATTCAGCAGACGATTTACCATTATAGCTTCATTTGTGTTGGTGACAGTAAATTGAAAAGTTCTTCTCTTTCAAAAAATGGAATTGAATCGTGAACATTTTTGTGCCATTATTTTTCATAACTTTCGACGTGGATTGTCAAGACAAGAGTGATTCGATGAACTTAATTCTTTATTCAGCGATAAAGCGCCATCTTACAGCACTGCAAAAAATTGGTATAACGAATTTAATCGTGGGCGATGTTCGATCCAGGACGAATCCCGTGCAGGTCATCCAAAATCCGTTGTTGTGCCAGAAAAGATCGATGCTGTGCGTGAACTAATAAAGCAAGATCGTCATGTGACATACCGTGAGATAGAGGCATCTTTGGACATTAGTATGACTAGCATCAATAAAATAATGCATGAACATTTGAGCATAAAAAAATTTGTTTGCGTTGGATCCCGTATAATCTGACAAACGCTCAAAAAAAAAGGCTCGTGTCGATTGGTGCAAGGAAATGTTGGAAAAATACGTTCAAGGTACATCAAAGGCTGTGTATAACATCTACACAGGTGACGAATCATGGATCTATGCATATGAGCCGGAAACAAAACAGCAATCAACTGTATGGGTCTTCCAAGACGAGGCAAAACCAACAAAAGTTGTTCGAGGAAGAAGCACATCGAAACAAATGATTGCCTGTTTCTTCGGCATTAACGGTCATGTGGCAACAGTGGCGTTAGAGCAACGCAAGACGGTCAGTTCTGAATGGTACACGACCATTTGTTTGCCAGAAGTCATCGGAGAAATTCGAAAAAAGCAGAAGAACAGGCGAATCATTCTTCATCATGCAATGCGAGCTCTCACACATCGACTCAAACAAAGGCATTTCTGACGGAGCGAAAGATCGAACTGATGGGTCATCCGCCGTACAGCCCTGATTTGGCACCCAATGACTTCTTCTTATTCCCACACATCAAAAATAAATTATGTGGACAACGATTTTCGACCCCCGAAGAAGCGGTTGATGCATTCAAAACGCATGTTTTGGAGTTACCTCAATCGGACTGGAAAAAGTGCTTTGAAAATTGGTTCAAACGCATGCAAAAGTGTATTGATCATCATGGAGAATATTTTGAAAAACAATAAAACCAATTTCGATCCTACATATTTGTTTTTTCATTATTAGGCCAGAAATATAAATAGCAACCCTCGTAGTAGATGAAGTTTAGATCTTTCAATGGAATATATTTCCCTATAAGTAAATGAGTTCACTTCCCTCATTTTTATCTCGAATATCCACTTGTGATGAGATTTGAGGGAAATTTTAGTTTATTTGCGTAAATTAGTTTTCAGTTTCATACGTCATCAGTAAAAAATAAAGGTTATGCTTTGTTTCTATTTCTATTTCGTGTGCTTCCATTTTTTCAAATTTCAAAGACCTTTCTAAACTGTTCACGTTAATACATTAAAACTTTTGTTGTTTTACTACGCTATCAAAAGGGGTTAAGTTTGTAATCGAATATTTATTTCCACATTTGGAGTAGGACGTTTTTCCACTTCATAAGTACTTAAAACTGTCGCTTAGTACCGATAGAGATTTGCAATATTTAAAGACAAAGAAAAAAATTTATGTTGTATATTTAAGATTGTAAATTTCCCTCCACACCTAAGAACATTCAACACAATGCTGCTTAGTACATTTTAACTACATCAGCAGCATTTAAAAACTTCAAAAAACATAAATAAATAATTATGTTGCATTCTTCAATAAAACTAAAATAAGTTTGCGACCTTTCTTCCACCCCAAAAACACTTGAAAGAATGGTGCTTAGTAGCCACTATGATTATTCGCGACATTTTATAGACTGCAAAATAAATTATTGTTGTACATTTAAATAATAAGTTTTTCCAAAATAAATCCTAATTTATTATTTTTTTTAAATGAATCTTGTAGCCTTCTCCTACCAAGTTCATGATGGGAATTCAATCATTGTTAAAATTGTTGCGTGGGTTGATATGAAACTTAGAAAATAATTAACTGCCGAAAATTTTAATCTATGCATCTCAACAAATAGCGTCGAGCATCATTTTCAAAATATTTCTCTCTCAGAAAATCTCATAAAATAACTTTCATTTAAAATGATCTGAATTTACAAAGAGTATCCCTCCACAACATTTTCTGAGAAGCGATATATTTAACAAATATTAATATAGTTGAGCGGACAGGATTGAGAGAATATCGATCGAGGTAAGTACAATGCTGTTATCTTTCTGGGCAGCTCTTTACATCTTTTGCTCAAAATAGAGTAGTAGAGATGAATTGAGTTTCATCCTCAATAAAAATAGAAAATGCTTTTCATCCACAAAATTGATTGACCTTTGGAATACTTGTCTCAAAAATAGGATGGTTTTTATCCTTACATTCAATCAGCTCTCCTTTCTGAAGAATCCTTTGAATAAATAATGATAGAATAGTCTATTAGTTACCTAAAAATGGTTTGATGATTCATGCGTTTCCATTTATATAAGTTTATAAAATTGATAATGAGAAAAAAATTCTAAAAAAAAAGATGCCGCATTTAAAATTGTTTTAACAAAAACTGAATTAAATAAAATAAAAATAAAGAGAAAAAAATATTTTAAAAAGTTTACCAAAAGTGTGGTCGTTATCGGATGAACTAAGACTAATAAGTGAATAAACTGTTTTTATTTCATTATCAACTGATTTGTCGACTTAATTCATTTCTTTTTTCCCTTTAATTAACTAATTACGTCATTCATGCGAAAGTCATTCATGGATAAAAACATGAACTATACTTAAGTACAACCCATTCTGAGATCATCACTACGTTTTATTTAAAGTTTCTACAAGCCCAACGGGCCCCTGCGCCCTCTAGCATTACTTAATGGAAACGATTAGTTAATATAATAGATTTGAATAGTTGATAATCTAGAGTTATAATTTAGTGTCTCTATCATATTTTTGTTCATTTCTGTACAATTATTTAATGAGCTATGATTATGTTTATAGCATGAAGGAATAAAATAAAGTTTAATAAAGTTAGTAAAGTTGTGTGAAGGTTATTTATTAATAAAGTAGTTCCTTTTTCCTTCATTAAAATAAGAATTATGTAATAAAGGTAGGATTGGGTGATTTATGTTAGTGTTTCGAAATATTTTCATATTCTGCATTGATGTAGAAACATGAAATTTTCTACTCTATTCCAAATGTTTCATTTTCTGTTAGATTTTAGTTCACTTACACGCAAAAAGGAAGAAAAAAGAAGAAAAATGTTTTTGTCAGGACTTTATTTACACCTATTTATTTCATTCTGTCGTTTAATAAATTCTACCTAAACAAAGAAAAAATGAAAAAAGTAAAAAATTGGATTAATAACGCTCTTTGTATTTTATTCTGTAGTTTAAAAAAGGGCAATGTCTTTAATATTAATATGTATTATTACAGACATAAAAATTTTTTTTAAATAATGAAGATGAGCTTGTTTTTTCATAGTTTTTTTTTAGGTTTTTTTCTCGTTCGATTTTTGTGTAAGACATAATTTATTTTCAATAATTAAGTACGTGATACCATTTGAGTTTGGTACAGTAGAGTCTAATTAGGATCTTACACATTGAACACAAGCATATCAATTTAAATTTAAATATTATACTTTTAATAAAATACAACATGTAAGATTTTAACGGTAGCATGTAAGGTTGCAATAAAATTATCCGTATCAAAAAGTTATTAAACAAAGAAAATTGGGCCGTTATTTGTATTTATTTCAAAACCAATACAGTATTAATGTACTTATATGTTTAATGCTACAATGAAATTATTTTTACAAGAAAGTTATTATGGGGAAATAAGGAAAATCGGACATTTATTTTTGAGTAAAGGGAGACAAAATTATTTCAGTTCTTTAAAGCTACAATGACGTTATACATATCAAAACAGTTATTATGACACAAGGAAATCTGAACAGTTATTTTGAAACAGAGAGAGAGAATTAATTATTAACATTTTTAACGCTGTAAGAAAATAAGATTTACGACAATTATTGTGAGCCATCGAAGTGAAACATATCGAGCAATTATTTTAGGATAGGGGAAGTATTAAGCACACACAAAAAAGTATAACATGAGAAATTATTCCTTTAAGAACCATTTTTGGACACAGCGAAAATTGTAACAGGCAAAAAAAAATGTGTTTCTGATTAAAGAAATCTTATATATATTGTTGTAACAGAAGGCTACACAATATCAGTATTGGAAGATCAAGAAAACATCTTGGTAGTGTTTCTCAAATGTTATATTTCGATTAAGATTATTTCATTTGATATATCAGTATCATCTTATTTCTGATATCCACTTTTGGAAGATTTCTCCAAAAACAGAAAAGAATTCCTCTCTGCAAGATTGTTTCGAAATCAGATTTCCTGACTCAATATATTTCTGCACGTGGAGAAAAAATGAGTTGATAAATTTGAGATTTAGAAAAGATGTCGATATTTAGTGATTATAAAAAATAATTTAAGGGGGCAGAACATCTTTCAAATTGCATTTTTATTAAGTATAAAATTAACTGTTTTTCAGTATATATTTTAAAACACAAAATACTATTCAATTTTCTTTCTTAATTTTTCGCTAAATAAAGCGACACGTTTTTCCTTCTTCTTGTAAACACGGCAACACTACAAATTTTTTGCCTTAAATGGTTTAATTGCCACGTAACAGTAAAACACTTAAACTAACAGTTAGATTGATTCAATTGTTTGATTGCATGCTCTATAATATTTTAGTTCCTATTCTTAAAAATTGCTATTTTAAATACGCTTACTATACACGATACGAAGA
This sequence comes from Parasteatoda tepidariorum, assembly GCF_982258835.1. NCBI lineage: Eukaryota > Metazoa > Arthropoda > Arachnida > Araneae > Theridiidae > Parasteatoda > Parasteatoda tepidariorum. Next base: position 104,426,304 of record NC_141763.1, read on the forward strand.
AAACTATAAATTGAGATAAATTAACTCCAATCAAGTTCCGATTAAATCATACGATTTCAAAAAAGAGGATAATAATAATAATTAATTTGGAATTAATTTATCGTCTTGTTGGAGAATTCTATTTTAATCAGAATTTTCTAATGCAACCTTCATCACAATAATTTTCTATCTTACTTAATAACATTTGATTACTTAAATTGCGCGATTGCTTTTCAAATAAATATTCATGCAATTTTCGTTGTAATCATTAATATCTTATGAATCGACACGAATCTTATCTAGAATTTCATTTGATGAATTCTTTCGGAGAAAACAGTAATTATTCAAAAGGATGCATTCGTTTAGGTAAACAATTTATTATAATTGAACCTTTTTGTCTGGAGGATGTTGTGAACCACCGATAATTTATTTTAAGTAAATATTTTTAAATTATTTGAATAAGCACTTATCACGTACCGTAATTAACATTTAGCTTTTCTTATATAAGAAACCATTTAGGTTGTTGTTGAATAATTGTGTTCCATAAAATTATTTGTTATAAACGCAGAACTCAATTTGTATTTTTATTATATAAAATGATTTATTATAAACGCAGAACTTAAATTGAGGTTGATTTGTCACAAACGCGTAGCTTTTTTTTCGTTTTATACCCAAATGTTATGAAGTAGGATAAGTCTGTATACATATTTTTAATATAAACTGAAATTTGCATCCAAATTCAATACAGTTAACAAATTATTAATAAAAATATTAGTTATCATTTGAATCTGCAGACATATTTCCTATATGAACTATGCTAAAGATAAAATCCAACATCTTATGCGAACCAGACGTAAATACAAGTAAAAATTAATCGAAATGTAATATGAATCGGAGAGCACTCGATATTAATTCGTTACAACCTATACCATTGGTTCTCAACGGGGGGAATACAGCCCCCCTGGGGGCGTTGGGAGTAAGCTGAAGGGCGGTGAGCTTGTTTTGGGCGGTAGGGGGCGTTGGACGTGTTTTGGGCGGTAGGGGGGTGATGAGCATGTTTTGCCATTTAAATTCAATTTTAAAACAAAAAAAGTTATTACATTAAGATCTATTTAATAAATAAAATTAATATTAAAGAAAAAAATATTAAATTAATATAATAAATAAAGATTATTCGATACACCATTTGTACCATCAATAAAACGAACTTATACAACTCCTATTCTCCGATCCGAGCCAACACAGTTTAGCGCATGAGTCAGTAGTTTTTGCCTCTGACTCATTCAAGTCATTTGGTGGAAATTGAAGTGCATGTGCTTTCAGTATGAATTTTTGATTTGACCCGTATTTCTTATGATGGTTTTCGTTAGCTTCCTTACGGTTTTCTCTCCAGTTTTGATTAGATCTCATAGTTTACTTGGCCAGGTACGTGCGCGAATTAGTTTTTATCATAAATTATTTATTAATTTTGAGAAATAGTTGATTTTCTTTTATGCTTTGCATTTTGCTGCCACCAACAATGTCGGTTAACAAAAAGAAGTATCATCAATACAGTGCCACGTTCTTGAAGTTGGGATTTGTTCAATCATTGTTGAACTCTCAACTACCCATGTGTTTACTTTGTACCCAAATGTTTACTTTGTGTTAAGTTTTATCTAATGATGTAAATAAAACTTACAGTTAGCAGGAGCATTTGAAAAAAAAAATGCATCCTGACAAACAAAATAAAGATTTGTCATTTTTCATAAACATCTTTTTCCATGTTTCTGAAGGCATCTTCGGTCTCAGGGTTACTAGCAACCTCATCACAAAAATGCGACGATGGTTTGATAGCTTCTTATGATATATCAAAATTTATTGCTAAATCTGGGAAAGCTCATACCATCTGAATATAGTTGATACTGCCGGTTGTCAGAGTTGATACTGCCGGTTTAGAAATAGCTGCTAGCTTTAGAAATAGCTGAAATAGCACCATCCAGCTGCATCCACTGTGATAAAAAAATATCCCATAAGCAACGATACAGTGCAGCGACGAAATGTTGAGATGGCTGAAGACGCTGAAATTTCTTTATGCAAACTTTTGATATCCAACGAATTTTCCCTTCAAGTTGATGAATCAACCTTGCCAGGTAATGTAGGCTCTACTGTAGGCATAGGTCCGGTTTGTAAAGGTAGGAAAAATTATTCAAGATATGCTTTTTGCAAGAAGCTTGATTGTAGATATCAAAGGTAAATCTATTTTTAATACTGTCAAAGACCATTTTAAAGAGAAAAACATTCCTCTTGCGAATATTATGTCTATTGCCACTGATAGGCTCCTACAATGGGGACCAACATTGCCCTTTTGGAAAGATAGGTACCAGATATTTTCAGCTGTTCACTGCTTGATTCACAGATAGCATTCAGTAGGAAAAAATCTCAGCGACCGTTCGCATAAATCATTGCAATATGCCATGTCTGCTGTGAACAAAATTCACAGTAATGCTCTCTACGATTGATTATTCAGACAGCTGTGTAGGAAGAACAATGAAGAATTCAATCGCTTGCTACTATACACCGAGATTCGCTGGTTTTTCCAAAAGCTTCTGACTCAGTAGGCATTGGAATCTTTTCGACTCTATGCTTGAGTTCTTCGAAAACAGAGATGTATCTCTGAGAGACAGATTGCTGGAATTTAAGAAAGACTTTGGCAGATTTATCTGTAAAATTTAAGGGTAATAATTTACATCTTCAAGACAACGAGCTCAATTTGATCCCTACAAAATCAGTTATTTCTGCCTTCTTAAAAAAGCTCATTTTGTGGAAGCAGAATTTTGGTTGGAATGAGTTCAGCCAAGCAGGAGAAATTCGCTCTGATGATGCACAAGAATATTGTCAACACCTTGACTCTTTTCACATGGACTTTTCTGACCGTTTTAAAGATGTTTTGTTCCCTAGAAGTGCCTCAATGGGCTTATGGGTTCTGAACACTTTTGTGAATATTGAAACAGCAGAGGTTCAGATTTGGTCGAACTTTTAACTAATGAAACTTTGAAATGGTGATCGTCTCACAGAATTTTTGCTTAAAGGTAACGTCAGTCGTCTCTATCCTGGACTGTAGACTACCATTAAAAAATTTCTAATTGCCATTCCTTCCTCCTAACTTGTCGAACGTGGATTCAGTGCTGTTACAGATCTTGTCATAAAAAGGAGAGATCGACTCGAAATTGTGCAGCGAGTGTATTTGCGTCTCCATCTAAAGGTATTGAACCGACTGTTAAGAAATTGGTTCTGAACCATTAAGTACAATCATCCCACCAACATAGTTACTTGAATGTTTAGTTGATACTTCTTTTAACAGTTAAAAAAATATTTTGTGTGTTTTTTTATTTATCTAATTAAGAATAAATCATTTTTTAAGCATAGGTTTCTTTGTTGTATTTTTTTTCCTCAAACTTATTTATTTTGATCATAACAAATAGACTGCGTTTACCTGCCATGAGAAAATTATCAAGTTAATGTACACATTATTTTTAAAAAAACAAAAAAAAAACAAATTTAAAGCGTAAAAAAATTGCTTAAAGATGTTGCTTCTTATAATTCAGCACACCTCCCTCCGTCCCCATGCTCTAAATAACTAGATTTTCACAAAGGGGGGCGTTGAAATGCTTTTTACTTCTTAAGGGGGCGGCAACGTTAAAAGGGTTGAGAATCTATGATCTATACGTACCCGAGATAATTCGAGATATTAATCAATTACAATATAATTTGAACTCAAGATTAATCCAGATAATAATTCATAGCAATTCTATACGAACCCGAGATAATTCGAGTTAATAATTAATCGTAATATAATATGAACCAGAGATAACTCTAGATAATAATTCATAACAATTCTATACAAACCCGAGATAATTCGCTCAAGAATTATTTACATTATAACATAAGCTAGTGATAACTCAAAATAATAAATAATTGCAATCTAATGTAAGCTTGATGTAAACAGGGATAATAGATAATCAAAGTAATGGTTTAAGCTAAGCCATAGAAAGAGCATCGGCCGAGTAATAAAACGGCACAAGGTCGCGTATGAAAGGAACGCGACAGAACTTAGGCCTATCACAAATAAAATTTTCATATCAGAAAATCATATGAATGAGACTGACAAGAAAGGAGCTGATATATATTTCCTTCGCGTACAATGTAAAACAGGAAAAAGAACATCAAAAATTACTGACTGTAAATAAGTGAAGGTTAGAAAAATTTAATTAAAGAAGCACTTATACTAATTTGTTTTCCGTGAAATGCTAAATAATGCTCTTGATTTTATTAAAAGACCACTTCTATAGAGTCGTAATGTCAATTACCGACATTTTTCTTCCGTATTTATAAAAAGTAATAACTTTCGTCAATAATAATAGAATTAAGTAGGTATCATTTTACCTTTCAATAAATTTCATTACCTTAATAAAAGTTAACTATAGACATGTGTACTTCACAAGAAATTTAATAAACACTATAAAAGTCATAACATCAAGAAGAAAAAACAGAATTATTTAGATTGGTTTTAACCAATTCTAAACATGAACAGCTTTATATTTAACTCAAGTTAACAGTTTGAAGCAATTAATTAAAACTAATAAGTCTATATTCGGAAAATATCTAGTTCAAAAGATCAAAGTTCCAATAAAGAAATATATGTTGTTAATTTGAAAGTACATTGTTTGTTGTTGATACGAAATTTAACCAAAAAATATTTTTTAAAAAAACGTATCGATAAAATATGTGCTTATGAATCGATTCTATTCTAATAGCAACCACGTGTAAACATCGAAAAACTAAATGTAATGAAGTCAGTTTAAAGTATTGCTTTAAGTCCTTAAAACCGTTACTACTACATATTTAATAATAACAGTAAAATTTCATTTGAAAAAATTAAGACTAGCTAGTAAACTTAAAATTAAACAACCATTAATGAAATTTAAAAATCAAAGAAAATTCTATAACTTACATTGTTGCAAAAATAAGACCAATTCCTGTTTTCAACAAGTGAAGAATTTTGTCAGCAATAATGAACCGAATAGTACGAAAAGTAATAGATTTTTTCCTTCTTAGAAAACTCTTTTCCCTTAACAAATGTAAAATACAGTTAAAAGGTAAAATTTAAATGGGTTGAATAAACCAACTGAATAAGAAGAACTAAGTTTGGATGACTGTTAAAATAACTAGTTTGATCACGATTTATCCTAAGTAAACATGTAAGTGTATTTTAACAAAGCAATAGTTGAAAAAATGAAAATATAACCCTAAATAATTTTTGTTCCAATGATTCAATGAAGAATTTTCATAACCTAAGAAACAATCTCAGTGGTTCAAATGATTGACCAAAATATGTTAATTAATGAGAGCTAGCGATTCATTAAATTACATAGAAAAACGTATTTTCTGAAGGAATAGCATTTTTGACCACTAAAATATGGAGAGCTAGCCACTATCATGAAATTCTTCTACGCAAAAATTAATCCATGCATCATATATATATATATATATATATATATATATATATATATATATATATATATATATATATATATATATATATATATATATATATATATATATATATATATATATATATATATATATATATATATATATATATATATATATATATATATATATATATATACATATATATACACACTCTCTCTAGTTACACTCAATTTGTGCTTTTGTTTTCATATTTTGTAATCTGGCAATCTTTTTGCGAAAATATTTTTAAATCATTCTTGAAAAATTTCCCGTTCATGTAAGTACGTCTGATTCTGTTTTATACTGTTTTTTCTTTAAAAATTTTATTTAAAAAACCGGAAAAAAAGATATAATCTTTCCGGTATATACTTTTTCCGTTTTTTTTTCTTCGGTTTTTTAAATAAAATTTCACCTTTTTTTTTTTTTTAAACTGTTGTTTGTTATTTTTTTACTTATTATTCCCCCTCCCCTTTTTTTCATTTGTCTAACATTTTTCTTTGTTTTATTCTTCATTTTGAACATATCTAATGAGTTCTGTTTACTGTTTACTTGCAGCTTAAGCGCATTAAATGAAACTTATTGTTTTTCTTAACTTTCTTCGTGTTTTCTTGAATTTATTTATTATATATATATATATATATATATATATATATATATATATATATATATATATATATATATATATGGAAGCTGATCCTTGTGCCCGACGAGGAAGCAGTGGGGATTTCCCGGAGAGAGAGAGCGGTGGACAACGAACCGAAAAAGACGTATGGACTCCAAAGAGGAGTTATGATCGCAAAGACGAACTCTTAAAAACCAAAGCAGTTCTCAACTTTCCAGAGCCAACAAATTTGAAAAAAATTCATAGTTTTTTGGGATTGACCGGATACTTCTGAAAATTCATTCCGAACTATTCTATAATAGCTAGACCAGGGATTGGGAAACTACGGCCCGCGGGCCAACTGTGGCCCGCCGGAAGGTTTTATCCGGCCCGCGGATGGAATTTTAACTGGCTGATCTGTGGCGAATATAAACAATATACATCCATTTTCTTGTCTACTTCGTTTAAAGTTATTTTTCTTTCTTTTTTAACTAAGTACTGTGGACCTTTTAACTTTCTCTATTTTTGTTCTACAAAATAATAAATTGATGGAGGCTAGCACAGACAGCTTCAATTGGTGAAATGAGCAGAAGTTCTTTATAGAATAGCCGTAGATTGGTGCCATCTGAAGCAATTGCTTCTGAATATGCCAAAAATTGAGTTTTACAAATCATTACCAGAAGCTAGTTTCCCAAATATTTCATGCCTAGAAAATCAGGTCAATGCTTGCTTCCTTTTATTTATGTGTGAACAAGTGTTTTCATCTACAAACCTGAGAAAAAATCATTTCAGAAGTAGTTACCTAGAAGTAGTTTACCCTCCTTGTTCCTTAAAATAAGTACATCTCACTTGGAACCTTAATATAAGGAACTTTTAAAAATGCATATAGTATTTTTTTTTATTTTAGATGTTTTTATTTAGCCCACCAAAAATTTTTTTCTTCGATTTTTGGCCCTCGACCAGAAAAGTTTGCCCATCCCTGAGCTAGACCGTTGAGTGACCTGCTAAAAAAAGATCGTAAGTTTAAGTTTAGCATTGAAGAAAAGAAAGCGTTCAATCAATTAAAATCTTTGTTAGCCCAAAATCCTGTTCTTTCAATATATAACCCTAAATATGAAACTGAATTACATACAGACACCAGTTTAGAAGGATATGCTGCCATTTTAATGCAAAAACCCCTTGATGAAAAACATTTTCACCCCACTTACTATATGAGTAGAAAAACGACTAATGCTGAAAAAAAGTATTCCAGCTACGAACTTGAAGCTCTTGCTACCGTAGAAGCCCTTAAGAAATTTCGCATCTATCTGTTAGGTATTCCATTCAAAATAATTACTGACTGTGCTGCTTTTGAAAAGACTATGTCAAAAATGTCAAAACGAGATTTGTCGACTCTTGTAGCTCGTTGGGCACTTTTGCTGCAAGAATTCAACTACATAATTGAGCATCGTTCTGGAAATAAGAAGGCTCACGCAGACGCCCTTAGTCGATCTCCAATAAATGTATTTTGTGTTACCGTCGAAAAGATTTTACCAAGACTCAGATCAGCCCAAGATAAAGATACTGGAATTAAGACTATAAAAGAACTACTTAAAATTTCGAATTATGAAGATTATTGCAATAGAAATGAAATTTTGAATAAAGTTGTTGATGGCAAAGAATTGGTAGTTGCGCCAGAAAATATGCAAATCGAAATTATAAGAACAGCTCATGAGAAAGGACATTCAGGAATTAAATATACGGAAAAAGAAATCGAAGAATATTATTTCATTCCCAAACTTAGACAAAAAATAGAAAACATCATAGCAAATTGTGCTCACTGCATACTGGTGAATCATAAAAGAGGAAAGAAAGAAGGGCTATTACATCCATTGCATAAAGAAGATATGCCTTTGAAAACTTTTCATATTGATCATATCGGACCTTTGGAGAGCACCCATAAAAATTATAAATATGTGTTAGCGATAATAGATGCTTTTACCAAGTTTGTATGGATTTATCCCACGAAGACTACTACGTCAGCTGAAACTTTAGCCAAATTAGAAATCCAAAAAACTGTATTTGGAAGTCCTTCCCAGATAATTTCAGATAGGGGTACAACATTTATCTCCAGTGACTTTGCTGATTATTGCTCGAAAGAAAATATTAAACATCATTCAATAACAACAGGTTTACCAAGAGCTAACGGACAAGTAGGGCGTATTAATCAAACCATCATATCGATTCTTTCAAAATTATCCCTAGAAAATCCAGCTGAATGGTACAAGCATACAAATAAAGTTCAACAAGCGATAAATTCAACCTATCAAAGAAGCTTAGACACTACTCCATTCGAATTGCTTTTTGGGACAATAATGAACACTAATGGACTGGGAAAACTAAAGGAAATGGTCGAAAGTGAATTTCAGTCTCATTTTGATGCCCAAAGAGAGGAACTAAGAACAAACGCAAAGCAACAAATTTTTAAAATTCAACAAGAAAATAAAAAGACCTATAATTTAAGAAGAAAGGAGCCAAAATCGTACGAAATTGGAAATTTGGTCGCCATCAAAAGAACCCAATTTGGACCTCATTTGAAGCTAAAACCTAAATACCTTGGCCCCTACAAAATAACAAGAGTAAAAGGAGGAAATACCTATGATGTAGTAAAAGAAGGGAATCACGAAGGACCAAACTGCTCAACAACGTGTGTGGAGTATCTTAAACCATGGAACAGTTGCCAAGAAGAATTTTAGTGCCTGCGAAGACAAAAAGAATAAAGACTGTAATTTTTGGAGAAGAAAGAATTTAAAGACGAAAGACGGGAAAGAAGACGAAAGAATTTAAAGACGTAGAAGAAGTTCAAGACGAAAGACGTTAAAGAAAAAAGACGAAAGACGTTGAAAAGAAAAGAAGACGAAGCCGTTGAAGAAGAGACAAAAGACGTGCAGAGATGGAAGAGTGAACGTGCCTGAACTGATACACACTTACCTAACGTTATTAACCTAAAACATTTAATTTTCAGATATCAATTATATTTTTCAGTCTGCTCTGCTTTTTCTTTTTTCTTTCTTTATGGAGTCGCTGGAGGATCAGGCGAAATGCAGGAGGACCGAATTTGTGATGCCAGCTACTGTACAGTCCGCAAAAAAAAAAAGATATCACCCTGAATAACTTTCGTTCTAATGATCGGATTTTCTCGAACTAAGTGTTAATCTTAATGGTTCCTGGGGGTGACCTCAAATATGCTAATTAATTAGTGCTAACTATTAATTAAGTTACGAAATCAGACACAAAAACGTACTTTCTCAGAATAAACATATATTTTTTCTTTCATATTTGGATTCTTAACCTTCAAAATATAGGGGGTAGCCGCAATCTGGGAAATATGGTCCCCATAGTTTGGTCAGGAGAGCGATCCAAAGTTCGTACCCCTTAATGTTAATTTCACTTTTTACGTTTTTAGTCATATTTTAAAAACTAATAAAGCAATTCGAAGAAAATTTCACCCAGTCATAAAACTCATTTACCCAAAGATAATTTCACGAAAAAAATAATTTTTAATAATTGTTAATTATTTTTTATTATTTAATTAAGTTAAGGATGAAAAAATTTTTGAATTATAAGGTACGAACATTTTTATACCATATTAATCTACATATTTTTCAATTGAAAAATCTAAAGTTTCAACTGTTTTTGTTTATTAGAAGCTGAGAAAAATTAAAATTAATTATTTTTAAAAAAATAATTTGGCGACAATGAAAAAATGATTAAATGGGGCGATTAATATTAAAATGTGATAAACTTGCGAGGAACTTGACTTCGCGCGCTTAGCATAAAATTTCATTCATATTTTTTTCGCTAATAATCGTTTGCTTATCTTTTCATTTTTATTTAAGCTATAAAATACGTTTCTTTTTTAGTCGTCTAAAATTCTATTTGCAATTTAGTAAAGAAATTTGAATAAAACATTTTATTGAATAAAATACATTTTATTCAGAGAATGTGGAGTTTTATAAAAGCATGCTTCTGATAGAATATGATTATACAACACATTGTGTTTCTTTAATGTGATTATTTTTTATTTTTTAGTTTTTTTTCTTCTCAATAACTGATAAAATTTCAATAATATATATACGAATGAATAAATTTGGAATAAAATATTCATCAATTTCTTGAATATATATTTTATAAATATTAATAAAAATACGTAGTCAACATTTTTAAGCATCTCTCACAACATCGCAAATTTCTCAAAATCTTATAGGGTAAACTAACCAGTGAAGGAATACTTAAGCTTAGCTTGTCTTTAAAAAAAAATCATAAAATTTTCAAAATTTGTAATTTTAGCTAAATGACGTATTTGTTATTAAATGCATGTCGACATATTTGTTATTAAATGCAAATTATGTAAAAAAAATTTAGATAACTTACATAATATTGTTTTAAGCTTTTGGTGGTTTAAATAATAAGTAGTAGGATAACCAAGTGAAGGAACAGTTCTTAAATTGAATAAACACTAAATTTTCCAGTGAATGAACACTTAATTTTGAGAATGTTTGATGCTCGTTAGGAACCCATAGGCCACACAGATATCTGTCGCCCTGTAGATGTCTGAATTGACGGATGTTAACACAGACGGGCATTAGGAAAAAAAAAATCTTTTAAGTTTTCGTGCCCCCATTTCAGTATCTTAAGGGCCTTACGAGCTCTGTTTAAAAAGAGAGTATCATATCAGATATATATATATATATATATATATATATATATATATATATATATATATATATATATATATATATATATATATAAGAAAGCAAAAATAATAATAGTAGCAGTATTTGGTGGTAAATGTAGCTTATTGTAATTGAAGAATATGCTGTGCGACATTTTATGATGAATTTGCGAACGTAAGTTTCAGAATGTATCGAAACATGTGGATGCTATTTGCTAATCATCTTTATCCAAAGAATACCATGTAACGTAAATATCTAGCAAAATGAAGCAATTTTTTAAACAATGAATCATACGATATGCAACATATTATTTCAATATCTTATTCTTAAACATAACAGATTTCAATGTTTTTAAAATGCCCCTAAACATTCAGCAATTCATTGAGTTATAGAAAAAAGAAATATCGCAAATTATAGAAAGCCTTGTGAATGTGCATTAGAATTACTATACAATCTACATTTTATTTTTCAAGCACTTTTTTTTTCCTTCAAACTTTCATGCCTAGAAGACTCGATTAAAGCTGTAAAAATCATTATAAAATTTTGTATATAGCTATTATAAGTTATGTTAATTTGATTTTAGTATGAAATCCTCGAATAAACATAGTAAAAATAGCATAATCTAAATAATATCAGATAAAAAGTTCATGTATTTAAATTCTAAAAACTTATAAATCGATTCAAATTTTCTTTTCAAAGGAGATTAAAATAATTTTTTTTTTTTTTTTTTTTTAGCTTTTTGGACATAAATGAACTTAAAAATTGTCTATTGCCTAGAAACTTCGAGATGTTTTCTATTAACTATTAATTGAACCTCTCAGAGCAATCACAAAACATTATTTCAATTTTTTTACAGTCAGAAATTGGTTGCCTAGCAACCTAGTAAAATTAAGCGTTTCTCTTTTGAATCAGTCAATGGGTTATCATAAAATATTTATTTGCGCAGGCGACTTTTTTTGGCGGTTTTCTGGACTATCGCCAAATATATAAACCTTTATTGCAACCCAATTTACGACCCAATTGTTTTAAAATTTTGTCTACCCCCCCTAATTCAAGTGTCTAGATTCCAAATATGTAAAAAAAAATATATGTTTATTCAGAGAAAGTACGTTTTTGTGTCTGATTTCGTAACTTAATTAATAGTTAGCACTAATTAATTAGCATATTTGAGGTCACCCCCAGGAACCATTAAGATTGACACTTAGTTCGTGAAAATCGGATCATTAGAACGAAAGTTATTCAGGGTGATATCTTTTTTTTTTTGCGGACTGTACATAAAGCTGATCTCAGTTCTGTATGGTGCCAGTTCCTGTCCTGTAGACAAAGCTGGAAGCTGATCCGTAAGCTAGAAATCCCGCCAGTCAATGTAAGCCGTAAGCTGATCCCTGTGCCCGA